>NC_088980.1:125558584-125858584 GCF_963932015.1 Anas acuta | reverse complement strand
ACTTCTGCGCCTCACTTCTGCGCCTCACTTCTGCGCCTCACTTCTGCGCCTCACTTCTGCGCCTCACTTCTGCGCCTCACTTCTGCGCCTCACTTCTGCGCCTCACTTCTGCGCCTCACTTCTGCGCCTCACTTCTGCGCCTCACTTCTGCGCCTCACTTCTGCGCCTCACTTCTGCGCCTCACTTCTGCGCCTCACTTCTGCGCCTCACTTCTGCGCCTCACTTCTGCGCCTCACTTCTGCGCCTCACTTCTGCGCCTCACTTCTGCGCCTCACTTCTGCGCCTCACTTCTGCGCCTCACTTCTGCGCCTCACTTCTGCGCCTCACTCTGCGCCTCACTTCTGCGCCTCACTTCTGCGCCTCACTTCTGCGCCTCACTTCTGCGCCTCACTTCTGCGCCTCACTTCTGCGCCTCACTTCTGCGCCTCACTTCTGCGCCTCACTTCTGCGCCTCACTTCTGCGCCTCACTTCTGCGCCTCACTTCTGCGCCTCACTTCTGCGCCTCACTTCTGCGCCTCACTTCTGCGCCTCACTTCTGCGCCTCACTTCTGCGCCTCACTTCTGCGCCTCACTTCTGCGCCTCACTTCTGCGCCTCACTTCTGCGCCTCACTTCTGCGCCTCACTTCTGCGCCTCACTTCTGCGCCTCACTTCTGCGCCTCACTTCTGCGCCTCACTTCTGCGCCTCACTTCTGCGCCTCACTTCTGCGCCTCACTTCTGCGCCTCACTTCTGCGCCTCACTTCTGCGCCTCACTTCTGCGCCTCACTTCTGCGCCTCACTTCTGCGCCTCACTTCTGCGCCTCACTTCTGCGCCTCACTTCTGCGCCTCACTTCTGCGCCTCACTTCTGCGCCTCACTTCTGCGCCTCACTTCTGCGCCTCACTTCTGCGCCTCACTTCTGCGCCTCACTTCTGCGCCTCACTTCTGCGCCTCACTTCTGCGCCTCACTTCTGCGCCTCACTTCTGCGCCTCACTTCTGCGCCTCACTTCTGCGCCTCACTTCTGCGCCTCACTTCTGCGCCTCACTTCTGCGCCTCACTTCTGCGCCTCACTTCTGCGCCTCACTTCTGCGCCTCACTTCTGCGCCTCACTTCTGCGCCTCACTTCTGCGCCTCACTTCTGCGCCTCACTTCTGCGCCTCACTTCTGCGCCTCACTTCTGCGCCTCACTTCTGCGCCTCACTTCTGCGCCTCACTTCTGCGCCTCACTTCTGCGCCTCACTTCTGCGCCTCACTTCTGCGCCTCACTTCTGCGCCTCACTTCTGCGCCTCACTTCTGCGCCTCACTTCTGCGCCTCACTTCTGCGCCTCACTTCTGCGCCTCACTTCTGCGCCTCACTTCTGCGCCTCACTTCTGCGCCTCACTTCTGCGCCTCACTTCTGCGCCTCACTTCTGCGCCTCACTTCTGCGCCTCACTTCTGCGCCTCACTTCTGCGCCTCACTTCTGCGCCTCACTTCTGCGCCTCACTTCTGCGCCTCACTTCTGCGCCTCACTTCTGCGCCTCACTTCTGCGCCTCACTTCTGCGCCTCACTTCTGCGCCTCACTTCTGCGCCTCACTTCTGCGCCTCACTTCTGCGCCTCACTTCTGCGCCTCACTTCTGCGCCTCACTTCTGCGCCTCACTTCTGCGCCTCACTTCTGCGCCTCACTTCTGCGCCTCACTTCTGCGCCTCACTTCTGCGCCTCACTTCTGCGCCTCACTTCTGCGCCTCACTTCTGCGCCTCACTTCTGCGCCTCACTTCTGCGCCTCACTTCTGCGCCTCACTTCTGCGCCTCACTTCTGCGCCTCACTTCTGCGCCTCACTTCTGCGCCTCACTTCTGCGCCTCACTTCTGCGCCTCACTTCTGCGCCTCACTTCTGCGCCTCACTTCTGCGCCTCACTTCTGCGCCTCACTTCTGCGCCTCACTTCTGCGCCTCACTTCTGCGCCTCACTTCTGCGCCTCACTTCTGCGCCTCACTTCTGCGCCTCACTTCTGCGCCTCACTTCTGCGCCTCACTTCTGCGCCTCACTTCTGCGCCTCACTTCTGCGCCTCACTTCTGCGCCTCACTTCTGCGCCTCACTTCTGCGCCTCACTTCTGCGCCTCACTTCTGCGCCTCACTTCTGCGCCTCACTTCTGCGCCTCACTTCTGCGCCTCACTTCTGCGCCTCACTTCTGCGCCTCACTTCTGCGCCTCACTTCTGCGCCTCACTTCTGCGCCTCACTTCTGCGCCTCACTTCTGCGCCTCACTTCTGCGCCTCACTTCTGCGCCTCACTTCTGCGCCTCACTTCTGCGCCTCACTTCTGCGCCTCACTTCTGCGCCTCACTTCTGCGCCTCACTTCTGCGCCTCACTTCTGCGCCTCACTTCTGCGCCTCACTTCTGCGCCTCACTTCTGCGCCTCACTTCTGCGCCTCACTTCTGCGCCTCACTTCTGCGCCTCACTTCTGCGCCTCACTTCTGCGCCTCACTTCTGCGCCTCACTTCTGCGCCTCACTTCTGCGCCTCACTTCTGCGCCTCACTTCTGCGCCTCACTTCTGCGCCTCACTTCTGCGCCTCACTTCTGCGCCTCACTTCTGCGCCTCACTTCTGCGCCTCACTTCTGCGCCTCACTTCTGCGCCTCACTTCTGCGCCTCACTTCTGCGCCTCACTTCTGCGCCTCACTTCTGCGCCTCACTTCTGCGCCTCACTTCTGCGCCTCACTTCTGCGCCTCACTTCTGCGCCTCACTTCTGCGCCTCACTTCTGCGCCTCACTTCTGCGCCTCACTTCTGCGCCTCACTTCTGCGCCTCACTTCTGCGCCTCACTTCTGCGCCTCACTTCTGCGCCTCACTTCTGCGCCTCACTTCTGCGCCTCACTTCTGCGCCTCACTTCTGCGCCTCACTTCTGCGCCTCACTTCTGCGCCTCACTTCTGCGCCTCACTTCTGCGCCTCACTTCTGCGCCTCACTTCTGCGCCTCACTTCTGCGCCTCACTTCTGCGCCTCACTTCTGCGCCTCACTTCTGCGCCTCACTTCTGCGCCTCACTTCTGCGCCTCACTTCTGCGCCTCACTTCTGCGCCTCACTTCTGCGCCTCACTTCTGCGCCTCACTTCTGCGCCTCACTTCTGCGCCTCACTTCTGCGCCTCACTTCTGCGCCTCACTTCTGCGCCTCACTTCTGCGCCTCACTTCTGCGCCTCACTTCTGCGCCTCACTTCTGCGCCTCACTTCTGCGCCTCACTTCTGCGCCTCACTTCTGCGCCTCACTTCTGCGCCTCACTTCTGCGCCTCACTTCTGCGCCTCACTTCTGCGCCTCACTTCTGCGCCTCACTTCTGCGCCTCACTTCTGCGCCTCACTTCTGCGCCTCACTTCTGCGCCTCACTTCTGCGCCTCACTTCTGCGCCTCACTTCTGCGCCTCACTTCTGCGCCTCACTTCTGCGCCTCACTTCTGCGCCTCACTTCTGCGCCTCACTTCTGCGCCTCACTTCTGCGCCTCACTTCTGCGCCTCACTTCTGCGCCTCACTTCTGCGCCTCACTTCTGCGCCTCACTTCTGCGCCTCACTTCTGCGCCTCACTTCTGCGCCTCACTTCTGCGCCTCACTTCTGCGCCTCACTTCTGCGCCTCACTTCTGCGCCTCACTTCTGCGCCTCACTTCTGCGCCTCACTTCTGCGCCTCACTTCTGCGCCTCACTTCTGCGCCTCACTTCTGCGCCTCACTTCTGCGCCTCACTTCTGCGCCTCACTTCTGCGCCTCACTTCTGCGCCTCACTTCTGCGCCTCACTTCTGCGCCTCACTTCTGCGCCTCACTTCTGCGCCTCACTTCTGCGCCTCACTTCTGCGCCTCACTTCTGCGCCTCACTTCTGCGCCTCACTTCTGCGCCTCACTTCTGCGCCTCACTTCTGCGCCTCACTTCTGCGCCTCACTTCTGCGCCTCACTTCTGCGCCTCACTTCTGCGCCTCACTTCTGCGCCTCACTTCTGCGCCTCACTTCTGCGCCTCACTTCTGCGCCTCACTTCTGCGCCTCACTTCTGCGCCTCACTTCTGCGCCTCACTTCTGCGCCTCACTTCTGCGCCTCACTTCTGCGCCTCACTTCTGCGCCTCACTTCTGCGCCTCACTTCTGCGCCTCACTTCTGCGCCTCACTTCTGCGCCTCACTTCTGCGCCTCACTTCTGCGCCTCACTTCTGCGCCTCACTTCTGCGCCTCACTTCTGCGCCTCACTTCTGCGCCTCACTTCTGCGCCTCACTTCTGCGCCTCACTTCTGCGCCTCACTTCTGCGCCTCACTTCTGCGCCTCACTTCTGCGCCTCACTTCTGCGCCTCACTTCTGCGCCTCACTTCTGCGCCTCACTTCTGCGCCTCACTTCTGCGCCTCACTTCTGCGCCTCACTTCTGCGCCTCACTTCTGCGCCTCACTTCTGCGCCTCACTTCTGCGCCTCACTTCTGCGCCTCACTTCTGCGCCTCACTTCTGCGCCTCACTTCTGCGCCTCACTTCTGCGCCTCACTTCTGCGCCTCACTTCTGCGCCTCACTTCTGCGCCTCACTTCTGCGCCTCACTTCTGCGCCTCACTTCTGCGCCTCACTTCTGCGCCTCACTTCTGCGCCTCACTTCTGCGCCTCACTTCTGCGCCTCACTTCTGCGCCTCACTTCTGCGCCTCACTTCTGCGCCTCACTTCTGCGCCTCACTTCTGCGCCTCACTTCTGCGCCTCACTTCTGCGCCTCACTTCTGCGCCTCACTTCTGCGCCTCACTTCTGCGCCTCACTTCTGCGCCTCACTTCTGCGCCTCACTTCTGCGCCTCACTTCTGCGCCTCACTTCTGCGCCTCACTTCTGCGCCTCACTTCTGCGCCTCACTTCTGCGCCTCACTTCTGCGCCTCACTTCTGCGCCTCACTTCTGCGCCTCACTTCTGCGCCTCACTTCTGCGCCTCACTTCTGCGCCTCACTTCTGCGCCTCACTTCTGCGCCTCACTTCTGCGCCTCACTTCTGCGCCTCACTTCTGCGCCTCACTTCTGCGCCTCACTTCTGCGCCTCACTTCTGCGCCTCACTTCTGCGCCTCACTTCTGCGCCTCACTTCTGCGCCTCACTTCTGCGCCTCACTTCTGCGCCTCACTTCTGCGCCTCACTTCTGCGCCTCACTTCTGCGCCTCACTTCTGCGCCTCACTTCTGCGCCTCACTTCTGCGCCTCACTTCTGCGCCTCACTTCTGCGCCTCACTTCTGCGCCTCACTTCTGCGCCTCACTTCTGCGCCTCACTTCTGCGCCTCACTTCTGCGCCTCACTTCTGCGCCTCACTTCTGCGCCTCACTTCTGCGCCTCACTTCTGCGCCTCACTTCTGCGCCTCACTTCTGCGCCTCACTTCTGCGCCTCACTTCTGCGCCTCACTTCTGCGCCTCACTTCTGCGCCTCACTTCTGCGCCTCACTTCTGCGCCTCACTTCTGCGCCTCACTTCTGCGCCTCACTTCTGCGCCTCACTTCTGCGCCTCACTTCTGCGCCTCACTTCTGCGCCTCACTTCTGCGCCTCACTTCTGCGCCTCACTTCTGCGCCTCACTTCTGCGCCTCACTTCTGCGCCTCACTTCTGCGCCTCACTTCTGCGCCTCACTTCTGCGCCTCACTTCTGCGCCTCACTTCTGCGCCTCACTTCTGCGCCTCACTTCTGCGCCTCACTTCTGCGCCTCACTTCTGCGCCTCACTTCTGCGCCTCACTTCTGCGCCTCACTTCTGCGCCTCACTTCTGCGCCTCACTTCTGCGCCTCACTTCTGCGCCTCACTTCTGCGCCTCACTTCTGCGCCTCACTTCTGCGCCTCACTTCTGCGCCTCACTTCTGCGCCTCACTTCTGCGCCTCACTTCTGCGCCTCACTTCTGCGCCTCACTTCTGCGCCTCACTTCTGCGCCTCACTTCTGCGCCTCACTTCTGCGCCTCACTTCTGCGCCTCACTTCTGCGCCTCACTTCTGCGCCTCACTTCTGCGCCTCACTTCTGCGCCTCACTTCTGCGCCTCACTTCTGCGCCTCACTTCTGCGCCTCACTTCTGCGCCTCACTTCTGCGCCTCACTTCTGCGCCTCACTTCTGCGCCTCACTTCTGCGCCTCACTTCTGCGCCTCACTTCTGCGCCTCACTTCTGCGCCTCACTTCTGCGCCTCACTTCTGCGCCTCACTTCTGCGCCTCACTTCTGCGCCTCACTTCTGCGCCTCACTTCTGCGCCTCACTTCTGCGCCTCACTTCTGCGCCTCACTTCTGCGCCTCACTTCTGCGCCTCACTTCTGCGCCTCACTTCTGCGCCTCACTTCTGCGCCTCACTTCTGCGCCTCACTTCTGCGCCTCACTTCTGCGCCTCACTTCTGCGCCTCACTTCTGCGCCTCACTTCTGCGCCTCACTTCTGCGCCTCACTTCTGCGCCTCACTTCTGCGCCTCACTTCTGCGCCTCACTTCTGCGCCTCACTTCTGCGCCTCACTTCTGCGCCTCACTTCTGCGCCTCACTTCTGCGCCCTTTATTGCACAGAAAGACGCTTACCCCTGATAGCTGAGTCCCTGGTTCATAGAGCTTGGGAGGAACTTCAATTCTCTTCAAGTTGCTCGACCTGTTCAGGAAGCAGTCCCCAGCTGAGACCCAGGCCTGAAGGGAAAATGACAGACTTTCTTCATACTGCTTTTGACCTGCATATTGTGAAAACAGCATTTCTTTCATTAACAACAACACATTCTCACAATTTCCACTTAGTCAAAGTAGCAATCTTTCCACCAGTATCCATCCCAACCTGCTTCTACTTACCACAAGGCAAAATCTGCATTCACATTAAGGCACCTTTTTCACACAGCCCATTTTTCAATCTTCCAAATGCTTAAGAACCTTCTTCGGCATCAGGCTGACCTGTGTGCACTTGGGCTTCTGAGGCCTTTTTTTTTTTTTTCCTCCAGTGCTTGGAAGGGAGCTTAGAATCCACCTAAGTAATTTCACAGAAAACAGACAAGGTGAAGGAAGTACTCAAACTCCTCAACAGTAACAACCACAGAACCCAGGAATACTTAGAATATCCTGAGTTGGAAGGGACCCTTAAGGATCATCAAGTCCAACTCTTGACACCGCACAGGTCTACCCAAAAGTTCAGACCATGTGACTAAGTGCACAGTCCAATCTCTTCTTAAATTCAGACAGGCTCGGTGCAGTGACCACTTCCCTGGGGAGCCTGTTCCAGTGTGCAACCACCCTCTCTGTGAAGAACCCCCTCCTGATGTCAAGCCTAAATTTCCCCTGCCTCAGCTTAACCCCGTTCTCACGGGTCCTGTCACTGGTGTTAATGGAGAAAAGGTCTCCTGCCTCTCGACACCCCCTTACGAGGAAGTTGTAGACTGTGATGAGGTCTCCCCTCAGCCTCCTCTTCTCCAGGCTGAACAGACCCAGTGCCCTTAGCCGTTCCTCGTACGTCTTCCCCTACAGGCCTTTCACCATCTTCGTAGCCCTCCTCTGGACACTCTCCAACAGTTTCATGTCCTTTTTATACTGTGGTGCCCAGAACTGCACACAGTACTCGAGGTGAGGCTGCACCAGCGCAGAGTAGAGCGGGACAATCACCTCCCTTGACCTGCTGTCTTCTGAACTCGAGTCACTCCCAAAGTGCTTCGCAGTGAAATAGTGCCACCAGGGTTTTTCTGAAGAAGGCACCACCAATTTAACTAGCTCATAGAGTCTCTAAAACTATTTCACAGAGAGAGCAGAAAACATGAAGGAAAAGTAGCCTAGTAGGGAACATTGAGCCCAATTCACCATGAGAGAAAAACACCCCAGGCTACCCAAGCCTCAGTCTCTCCTGGGGAGGCAATTCCTCCACAAGTCCTCAGGCTTCCTATATAGCAAAGGTCAAATGACCTACACCTGGCAGGTTTCACTTAACAAGGGTGGAGCCAAGAGACCTTGTGGAATAAGCTCGTCTACGTGGCTTCAAAGTTTTAAGGTCTATTGCTCCTTATCACTAGTAGAAATAACCTGACAAGGGGCTTAGTGGTTACAGTTGACCTGATGAATTAACTACAAAAGGTGCACAAGGGTCATATTTCTGTTAGTCATTCTGTGAGCAAAATTAATGCAGAGCCTGTTAAAAAAAATAAATACAAATAAATAAAAGAAATTAATAAAAAAGAAAATGACCTTAAAGGCAAACTTGCCGCCATAGATTTTCATCTGTCTAGTCATGACAGATAAAGAATTTAGCAATCAGAATTCCTTTTCTTGATATTAATGTTATTTACATTTTCTTCTCTGAGATCCCTTCCTTATGCAGGACTTTTCTAAATCTAGCCCCATGACCTCTGACTACGCTATTTATAGAATCATAGAATATCCTGAGCTGGAAGGGACCCGTAAGGATCATCAAGTCCAACTCCTGGCACCGCACAGGTCTACCCAAAAGTTTAGACCACGTGACTAAGTGCACAGTCCAATCACTTCTTAAATTCAGACAGGCTTGGTGCAGTGACTAGTTCCCTGGGGAGCCTGTTCCAGTGTGCGACCACCCTCCTCTCGGTGAAGAACCTCTTGCTGACGTCCAGCCTAAACCTTCCCTGCCTCAGCTTAACACTGTTCCCATGGGTCCTATCACTGGTGATTACGGAGAATAGGTCAGCACCTGCCTCTGCACTCCCCCACGTGAGGAAGTTGTACGCTGCAATGAGGTCCCCCCTCAGCCTCCCCTTCCCCAGGCTGAAGAGGCCCAGTGACCTCAGCCGCTCCTCATATGGCTTCCCCCCTAGGCCCTTCACCATCTTCGTCGCCCTCCTCTCGACACCCTCCAGCAGTTTAATGTCCTTCTTGTACTGTGGTGCCCAGAACTTCATGCAGTACTCGAAGTGAAGCCACACCAGCGCAGAGTAGAGCAGAACAATCACTTCCCTCGATCGACCAGCAATGCCGTGCTTGATGCACCCCTGGATATGGTTGGCCCTCCTGGCTGCCAGGGCACACTGCTGGCTCATGTTCAACTTGCTATCAATGACCGCCCCCGGATCCCTCTCTGCGGGGCTGCTCTCCAGCATCTCGTCACCCAGTCGGTACGTATAGCCAGGGTTGCCCCGTCCCAGGTGCAGGACCCGGCACTTGCTCTTGTTAATCTTCATGCGGTTGGTGATCGCCCATCTCTCCAGTCTGCCCAAATCTCTCTGCAAGGCCTTTCCACCCTCATCTGAGTCTACAGCTCCTCCAAGTTTGGTGCCATCAGCAAATTTGCTCAAAACACCTTCTAGTTCTACATCTAAATCGTTTATAAAAACATTGAAGAGGACCGGCCCTAAAATGGAGCCTTGAGGGACCCCACTAGTGACCGTGCGCCAGCCTGATGTGGCCCCATTTACCACAAGCCCTTGAGCCCTGCCTGTCAGCCAATTGCTCACCCACCATATGATGTGCTTGTTAAGTTGTATGCTGGACATTTTGTCCAGTAGGATCCCACGGGAAACCGTGTCAAAAGCTTTGCTCAAGTCCAAAAAGATCACGTCAGCTGGTTTCCCTTGATCAACTAGATGGGTGATCTTATCATAAAAGGAATTCAGATTTGTTAGGCAGGACCTACCCCTCATGAACCCATGTTGGCTGGGACCAATGACTGCATTGTCCCCCAGGTGCGCTTCAAGAATTTCAAGGATCATCTTCTCCAGGATTTTACCAGGTGCTGATGTGAGACTGACAGGCCTGTAGTTGCCACGGTCTATTTTCTTGCCCTTCTTGAAAATTGGTACGACATTTGCCACCTTCCAGTCCACTGGGACCTTTCCAGATTCACAAGATCATTGAAAAATAATTGAGAGAGGTCCCGCAATGGCGCCAGCCAGCTCCTTAAGCACCCTGGGATGAATCCCACCCGGTCCCGCGGACTTGTATAGATCCAGGTGGAGCAGCAAATCCCGCACACGTTCAGGGTCAGTTGGGAGTTGATCATTCCCACCATCGTGGTCCTCCAGCTCAGGGCACCTGGGGTGTATTTACTTCGGCTGCATAGAAGCTATCACGCATAAATGCCAGGCTCCGGATCCTCACTCACTATTCAGGTCAAGGACTGGGCTGCGAGTTTTGGCTTTAATTTGGTTACGTGCCTACATTGCTGTTTCCTGGCAGGTCATGGGAAGAAGGTTGGCTGGGTTGCGACAGCTTACGTGCACGTGGCTTTTAGGCTGCAGCCGAAGCGTTCCTCTAGATCTGGAAGTTTGAAGCTGGTTGGAAAAGCCATCTGAGTGGTTAGAAAGCTGCCTGGCAGAGAAAGACCTGAGAGTACTGGTGGCTAGTCGACTGAATATGAGCCAGCAGTGTGCTCAGGTGGCCAAGAAGGCCAACAGCATCCTGGCTCATACAAGAAACAGCGTGGCCAGCACGACTAAGGAAGCCATTGTGCCCCTGTACTTGGCTCTGGGGTGAGGCTGCACCCCAAGTACTATGTTCAGTTCTGGGCCCCTCACTACAAGAAGGATATTGAGGGGCTCCAGTGAGTCCAGGGAAGGGCAACAAAGCTGGTGAGGGATCTGGAGAACAAGTCTTATGAGGAGCGGCTGAGGGAGCTGAGATTGTTCGGTCTGGGGAAGAGGAGGCTCAGGGGTGACCTTATCGCACTCTACAGATACCTTAAAGGAGGCTGTAGCGAGGTGGGGGTTGGTCTGTTCTCACATGTGCCTAGTGATAGGACGAGGGGGAATGGGCTAAAGTTGCACCAGGGGAGGTGTAAGCTGGATGTTAGGAAGAACTTCTTCACCAAAAGGGTTGTTAGGCATTGGAACGGGCTGCCCAGGGGAGTGGTCGAGTCACCATCCCTGGAGGTCTTTAAAAAATGTTTAGTTGTGGAGCTTAGGGATACGGCTTAGTAGCGGACTTGTTAGTGTTACGTCAGAGGTTGGACTATGTGATCTTGGAGGTCTCTTCCAACCTAGGTGATTCTGTGTTGCGGTCTCCAAGCTGGGATACAACCACCTGTTAGTTCGGCATAACTGAATTTTGTGTTCCTTGCACTAGCTGTTCCTTCACCTCCTCTTCAGAGACAAGGACATGCATCTCTTTCACGCTCCTTCATTAGTAAACAAACCAGGATAGATTAAAGCCCCTTTCTTCACGTCAGTAAGATACCTGCCTTTGGTTTCAGTGAAAATTCAGGCCCTAGCACCTGAAGTTTCTTCTGGATGGTGTTTCTTCTGTATAGGGTAATTTCATTTCCCTGTTGAAGACTTACAAGGACGTAGTAACAAAAGCAAAGGCATAAAACAGTCCAGGAGGCATAGGCTGCTTTTGAGCCTGCAGCAGACTATAGGTATGATACTATCATTTCAGACAAATACAGTCTACGTAACGTGAACGGTTTCAGCACACTTGTACTCTGCCAAAAGCCAGAAAATGGGACCTTCATTTTATGACCAGATGGAAAAGAAAAACAACAATGACAAAAATTTTATTATTTTGCAACTCCTTCAGGTGTCCACAAGGAGTTATCAACACCCTCCTCTCCCCTCCCCATCCCCCCCCCCAAAAAAAAATAAAAATAGAGGGACATTGTGGCATAGAGGTATAATTTCAGTTCACACCAGAAGACATTCTTCTCACTGAAGTACAGCTAAGCCCCACAAAGCATCAAAACAAAACAAAACAAAACAAAAAAAGCCAAAAAGAGATGTATTTACGAGTTAGTTTTACGTGCCGGCATTATTTCCTTGTCTGGTCTCGCATTCAGGGCAAGATCTATTTGGGGGGGAATGTGTAATGCCGTGCAAGGTTGTTTGGTGGTATGAGCGACAACATGACTTTAAAATTTTGAGCTGTTTGTATAGAAGCAAAGTACAGAAGAGTACACTATCCCCGGGGGCAACGTAGAAACTACCTGTTGCTTCTCAGGTTTAAAAGTTAAAAGGTGTAAGCAGCTGTTTGAGTACCATACTGACGTATGCATGAACATTTTCCTCCCCAATGTCCAAGTTGGAGTGCAACATTTTTCATCGTGCTCTCAGATCAGGATTCTGATTCTAACAATGGTTCCTAGTGCAAATTTCCAGAGAAGGGGGAAGCAAACCAGTCCTGACTGCTTTGAATGAGATGGAGAGAGCAAACAAACGTAGACGAAGAAGATAAACCTGTAGGAATGTTTTCAGATAATTGCCACTGTCCAAAAGTTTTAGAGTGGTTGAATCCTTCAAAGTTCATTACTGAAAACTCCGGCAGCATCACTGAATTTGAAGGAGTAAGATAGACTTGCACCATCACAGAGCCTCAGCCACAGTTTAAATGGGCACTGCCTCTAACTTCACAAGAATGAAAGAGAAGAGGTCATCTTTCTACCTTGTCAGCTACTGGCAGACCTAGAGAAAGAAAAACCAAGAGTTGTTAACATTAGGATGTAATGTCTTTTTAGGACATCTCACCAAATGTGTAATATTGAGTAGTAACCAGACAAATGAAAGGGAAGAAGAAGGAGAAGAAGGTACTTGCATGGCCTTAATTTCCGTGGCAATTGACAACAACCACAATCCGCAATGATTTCTAAGTGCCTTACACCATTGACCCTTGAGGCACAAAAACGGGATTCCCACATTAGGTAAGGGGAGTACAATCCCTCTCAAAACACAAGAGTCTGGGGACCGCGACTGAGTACTGAAAATCTTAAGGCTAGGATGTTCACGTACCAGAAAGGAAACTCACATTTTAGCACTAAACAACTACCTTTCGAGGCAGGCTGGGAACCGGTTCTTTTTAACCCAGGGTCCATTTCAGCATCTTCAAAGCTAAAGAAATGGTTGACTGCTCTGTTGAATTGTGCTCCAGGCAGAAAGACTCACATTCCTATTAACAGAAAGAGCTTAATACCTTGCTTCTATCCTAAAGATGAGTTTTGGATTCAAACGTACCCCGTCCAAGATGAACAACTACCTTAACTTTGTGGGGTTGATATTCTGCATAAGAGATTTGTAACGTCAAGGTTCGCAGCTTCTCCTCTGGATGCAGGAAGGAGGCTACAGATGGAGAAAAGGGCAAGACAACTTCCAAAACTAAATTGCATTGCCACAAAACTAATGTAACGTATCCCTGCAAGCACAGAAACTCCTTTGCAAACCACCACAGATTAGACACTAGGGCTAAAGAGTGTGGAAAGGATTGTTTAACAACTCTACGCATACTGCCAACTTTATGAGCCAGTCAAACGGAGATGAGAGCTTGAGATCCCAAATGTGGCTTGGATATGCTGTGCACCAAAGAACTTCCTCCGCAGAAGACGTCTTGTTTGGAAGCACCTCAATCCTGCGCCTCAATTCTGCGCCTCAATCCTGCGCCTCAATTCTTGTTCTATATCTCACCCCACCCTCTAGACAGCTCAGGGGGTGCAGTTGCTGATCACGTCTCAGGGATGACGCCTGCACTACCTGCTGTGTCAGGGTGGCAAGGCAGCAAGGAGAGCCGGTGGGGCCATGCAGAGGAACACTTTTTGCTTTGCTTTACCCTCACCATCGGGGCAGCAGGAAAGGTGGCAGCATCAGGTGAGCCCAAGGAACCCACGCACACTGTACCTGATGAATCCTGCAGGTAGCAACCCAAACTGAGCATTACGTTGAGAGCTACGTTATGACAAGGAGTACATTTGATTTTATGGGAAATTTTAGCTGACATTAATCAAGGAAACTAATTTAAATCACTAAAGGAGACAATTTAATAGACAAATCTTATACATCAAAAGGGATGATCATAGGAAGATTTAGAGGCCTAAATTTGCAGAAAGTGACGCCTATGGCTATTTTATTAAGGTTATCACATCAACCACATGCAAGTGCTCTGCAATCAAGTATGAATTGTTTATTACAACATTCTAAAATATATATTTTATTAGTTAACATTGGGGGCAAATGTAAGCCTACTATCTTGGGAAAGGAGCTCAGAAGTAATATAATAACTATAATAACTGACGTATCCATGTATGCAGCAAGATTTCCCCCTATGGGGCCATTAAAGCTTAGATCAGAAAGTACAAAACCTCTTTAATTAAATATACATTAAAAGTAGTTAAATACTTTACCTTTCCAAATAAATAACATTTAAAACAAATTAAAATTAATTTGTAAGGAACCACGAAATGACAAATAACAGCAAAGATTTCATTTTATTTAGATTTTAATAAAATGCTTTGCATTGTGTTCTCACATCCAAACATTTCAAAATTATACACCTTACGTATTTCATAACTAACACCAACACAGGAAGCTGGTAATGTTCCCACAGAATATCTATTATATTTTTGATTAAACAACATCTGTGTCTTAAAATTTGAAGATTTCTATGCCAGTTTTTGTAGGAGAACCACTGGGGAAGGAAAAAATAAAAAATAAAAAAGTTCCTTTGGCATATTTGAAAAAGAAAAGAATCCAAAACTAATTAATTACACATTCAATTTAGTGTGTGCAATCATAATCAGATACTTCTTTTCCCTTAAATCCAGTCATAGCTATAGCTATGAAATACCACCAGTGTATCCATGTTTACATTCATGGTTTGCGTAAACAACACTTAAGGTTAAGAACCCCTTCGGATATGCCAATAGATACAGAAATGCTATTAAAGGTGGAGTCAGACCTGGTGGTTTTGTCAGAGGTCGCTGAAAGAGCAGGCCTACATACATACCTTGCGGTCAGGAGTGCTTGGCGGTGGGCTCCCTCCTCCCCAGAACTTGCAAGAAGCTGTTTTCAGAACTGACCACAAGAGGCCTCCCTTTTCTAAAAATAGGAAGCAAAGCAAATTCTCCCTTTTGAGATGCTTAGGAAGAAATGTGGTTGATGCCTTTTCATTCTGAATAAACACATGCCTATCCACGTATGTTTTCTCCTAAACCCCTATAACTTCTAATGCATGAATAAAAGTGAGCAGAAGTGCCAGATAATGAAAAGGCTCAAAGTATCTTGAAAAACCTTAATCCAAATACATTTATATAGACTTCCCCAAACTATACAGAATCAAAAGTAAAGTTAGTTTCTGTTAGGGTCCTTTTTAATGTGTAAATGCAATGATTACAAAAGCAGCACAAAGCACAAAAACATAAAACTGCACATCTCGTTGGCATTTTAGCACTTTGTCATTGAAAGCAGGCTGTTGGCATTGTGTGTTAAATCACTTTTCTTTCCATACTGATATTCTTGCCCTGTTTCTCTACATGGCCTCTCAAGGGCCTTCTTTTTAGCATTTTGCATTTCTTTATTTTTTATCTGTATACATACAAAAAAAATATAGAAATGTTTATATATACACACACTTCTATAAGGTTTTTCGTGCCTCTATTTTTACATCATGGAAAAAAAAAAAAAAAAAAAAAAAAGTAATATACACTGATACTACCAATAGATAAGCAGTACCAAAAATCAATTGAAGTTGCAGCTGTATAAATTAGGTCAAAGATCTGGAAATCAGTATTCTGGTTTTCTTCCTTATTTTAGCACCCCATGATATTGTCAGGAAACAACTAGGCCATATGTGAAATGATTGATGCAAGTAAACAAAATGATCAGTTCTTTGTACAGATTTAAAGCCAAGTTTGATTTGTTTACAGAAATACATATTTACGTATTTGTCCTTTTTTTCTATACAGACATAGCCATTATAGGTGAAAATTAGCTGGAATCTGCATGTGCATCACTAGCAGAATCTTTGGTTCAGACCCAGCCACAGAACTGGTCTAACTGAAAGTATTGCAGGAGTTAATACTGGTTGGGAAAATAAGATGGATTCTATTCTGAACCTTCTGTCATCAATATTTATTGGGCTAAATCCCAGTTGCAGACTCTGCATTACTGGCAATGACATAAGTTAAAAAGAGCAGAGCATTAAATTCAAATACGCAGGTGAGATTTAATATTGACACAAGAAATGTCCTTAATAGTTTTATATGACTGATGAATGACTTTTATATGACTTTTAATATGACTGATAAATTAGATATGCAGCTATTTAGAAACAGTGAGAGCACAGAGCAAAGTTACATCCCGACAGCCACAGTTCAGATATCTGTGCCCTAATGTAACTGTGTATAAAACCATGGAAGGGTGCCAACCTAAGTAATCCTAGATAGTTCACGCATATTCTTAAGAAATATAATTACTGAGTTACCAATTTACATCCAATAAAATCCAGCTATCTATAGAACTTATTTACTCACTTTCAAAGTTACTTGCCATATCATACTAGGTTTTCTTCAGGGGGTTCACCATAACATTCTGCTGAATTTTTCCCTAAATGAATGTTCCATGCAGAAGTTTCAAATATTGACACTTCAGAAATACTGCTTAATAACATTTTTTTTTCTTTATAAAATTATTGTTAGTAGTTATACAGAAAGCCTATTACAAAATAATTAGTAGTAACTGCAGACATTTCTAATTCTTGAGATACAATAAAAATTGTCATTGTTCTAACACTTTAAGAACTTCCACAGTTTTAATGATTGTAATCAGTTTTCCTGGAACATCAGGCTTTTTAAACAAGGACAGAAATACATTTAATATATTTCCATGGAGTACAAAACTTCTTAAAAACATAACTTCTTAAGAATAAAGCTTAAAATGTTGGTATTATCATTACAGCTTTATCCAATACAAACTATATCTTCAAATTATAAAACCTCTCAGCCAAATTCAAAAGATCAAAAGCTATAAACATACTTTGTGCTTGTTGTCTCTGTGCATACATGTAATATGCTGGCTAAGGAACTTAATAGTTCCCCAGGAACCGAGGAACAGTTCTGCAAATAATTCCATATGCTCAACTTTTCTCACATCAACTTAAATGTCACTATTCGCCTGAGTAAAAATTCTATTAAAATATTCTCCTGTGCTCCGAATCTCTGTGAGGAGCATCCAGGTGTGGATTTATATTCTGTTTTTAATGTAACAGTGATGACAGTTTGTTGAGCAAAGACTGCCATCATGTTACATGATGGCACAGCACTGTCTAGCACACTGGATTTTGGCTGCCCATTAAAAAAATTTACATACTAACACAGCACAAATAGTGAATGCAAAATAGTATCTTACGCCTAATACCTGTGGCCAAGAACAGAACATTCAACTCTGAGCTAGTAAAATAGATTATTTAGTTGCTGAAACAAGGTCCACTAAAGTTAGTGGGGTGATCCGTAATGACTTCAGTGGGTCATATAACAGGTCTTAGGCCTGTTCAAATTCTACTACAACCATGCTGCAAAACTGGAAGATCCCCTAGCTGGGATGACAACCAACCAAAGAGAACCTTAAGGAAATCTGAAGGGTCTGAAATAAGCCCAAAGTTTTAGCATTTTCAAAATTTCTAAAAAAAATTTGTCACATTTTTTATTGAAACTATGGTAACAAAGCTCCTAACTGAACTTATAGAAAGAGCTTAAATCAAACATTTGATCTTTTTCAGCCAACTGCTCACAAAAATAGTTTTAAAATACTTTAAAGAGTTATCATATACATTTCCATTGTCAAATAAAAAGATAGCTGACACTGCGGAAGTGCCATTACTTAAAACAACATTAATCGTTAAGAAAACATAAAATATACAGTTCTTTAAATAAGGAAATTCTTATTTCTTCAACCTCAATTCTTGATGTTTGTTCATTACCTTCAGACCACCCTGGACTTTAACAAATGCTAAGGGGAAAATATTTCTGTTGGCATCTCACTTCAGGAGACAGTCAGACACTCATGTTAGATGGGAATAAGAAAAAGTGTTTTTAAGAGCTTAGGTCATCCTCTGTTCTGGAGAGGAACACCAGAACAGGAACAAGAACAGGGGCTGTCCTGTGCTACACTAGAGCTGCCCCATGACACCCAGGGATTCTATGTCTCAGCATCAGGGCAGGCAGAGCAGTCCCTGCTCAGGATTTCTCATGTAGGGGCAGAGGCCCATAAGCATGGATAGAGTGTTTTCCCTTTCAGAGCAACATTTTTATTTTTTTAAACTAAAGCACATAAACTATGCATCAGTGTTTAGCATCTTTGCACAATTATAGTATGACAGACAAAAGAAAATTGCAACGGTCAATTATGATATTATAAACTTACTATATTTACTGTATTTTGAAAAGCTGAAGAAATTTTCATCATGTTCCACTTCTCTATATCCAGCCAACTGGAATTTTTATTCCTGATATTTCCCAGTGGAGGGCCCTGTGCACGCATGACTTACAGTAGCACCAGCTCTCATTTCTATGCTTGACAAAGGGAGACTCAGAGTTCCTGTTACACAACCTCCATTCTCCTCTGCCAGACAGCAGAATCCCATTTTGTTAGGCCTTTGGACAGATTTAGATTTCTTCTCCTGATTTCTCTTCATAGTAACAAAATTGCTACTCCGTATTTGATTGATAATAGTTCCTTGAGGTTTTCAGCCCCTTGCCGAGTGTTGACGAAAATGCACAAAATAATTGAATTGTTAGGTGAGACTATTTAATAAACCCCTGAGTCCTGATCCAAAAAAGGACTATATTCCACTCTAATTTATAGAGTCTAATATATATATATATATATATATTTAGTCTGTAGGTGAGTCTTATTTCTAAAACATCTCTCAGTTTAGTAATCAAGTATGTTTTGGGTGTACTGAATAGCAAGAAAAGGTCAACTCTAATGCTTTATGGACAAAGGTATTTTGTGGCACCCAGGTATTTCCAGTGAAATTAAATCCAATGTGAGTAATAATCTTAAGAAATTGGGATTTTTTCATTTGGTTGTTATAAACTATCTATGCCACTTAAAATGTCAATTTTTCAATGCTTGAAATAAAAGAGCAGCAGAATATAAAATAAGGCTAGACAAATTCATTACCAAGCAGCACGCACACAATATTCACCTACCTCCTCTTGTAAGCAAGACCCTCATTTGTGAAAGTATAAATAGGACAAGATACAGTCTTGGGCAGCAATAGATCTGGGCACTGAATAGCTGTCTATGTTCTTTTGGCACTAGCTGGAACATGCTGGCATGATTTTTTCTTAACTGCATAACGTCACTCGCAAATAGAGAACAAATACCAGAGCTACTGCTCTGAAAACACACTTCCTTCATCATATTTATTTCAATGAGATTTTCATAAGGAAAATAGATGTAGTGTATTATTGCCAGCTGATGGAACATGTATAAAAATGCACTTGCATTTACCAAGTTATCTGACACACACACACACAAAAAAAAAAAAAAAAAAAAAAAAAAAAAAAAAGCTATATAGGAGAAAGGGATGAATTTAAATCCTGTGTGTAACTGATACAAATAAAAGCATGAAGTTGTCTCCGTGCCCTGTGCAAGTGTAGAGAAGTGAGTGCAGCAGGTGATGGTATGTGTCTGAAATAACAAACCCTTTCCACTAACACCGCAGCTACATACAGGGTGGCCAGGCAAAGCCCAAACTGAGAAGCTGAAACTAGCTTTTCCAATTTTACAGAGATGCATAAGTCTGGGGAGGTGGGAAGGCACCATGTCTCAATTTAATTCCTGTCATTTCAAAGTCCTCATAATAAAATACATATTAAAAAAATAAAAGCTGTATTAATAGATATGTTCATAGTCATAGTCTATATTAATAGGTGTGTTCATAGTCAGTCCATAGTCAATATGGACAGAGCTTAGGGAAAAGAAAGAACATCCTTTTGGCCCAGGGGGGATAATCTATATTTTGAAGATGAAGAAATGAACACATCCTTCTCTTAGACTTGAATAATTAAAATTTAACTTCTAATGAGTGAGATAGGCCACCATCATAGACCTTGAAAGCTATCACAATTTCTTGTAATATATTGCACAAAATGAGAAATAACTGGAACAAATGGGGAGGGGGGGGAGATGATGAGGGGTGTCTTTAATCTTAGCCTCTGACCTCAAGTTAGAGTACATATTAATTCCAATTTTGACATTGTGTGCAACCTAAGACAGTTAAACAAAGAGCTATTTTTCAGTCCACCTTTCCTCCCTTACAAAAGCTTCATGCTTCAGTGGTTCCAAGTCACTCAAAAACATAATCAAGTTAACATGAAAAGGGAGTCCAACAAGAACAGGCTCATATCTTGGAGCAGTGTTTTATACTGTGATTACATTTGCATTCCCCTTAAATTGTGTTTTGTTTGAACTCTCTGGCTTGAGATCCTGTTTGCTCCTGTTTTCTTGATGTCAGCTTCTTCACTGCAGAAGAAGATCCCTCCTAACTGCAGCTGTATTTGTAAATGTTTCATCAAAGGCCCTGAATGTCTGGTAACCAGCAGACCTGTTGGGTGCTACAAATGTGATCTGGGTCTATCTCAGGGGAAGAACAGCATGACCATATTTATTGCTGATGCTATTCTGGGGGCCCTATGACGTTCTTCTTCCCTCTGGCTGAGAAATGCTCACCCGTTCATCTTTCAACACTCACTCCAAGCATGACAGGATGAAATAAAACAAAATTTACTGGTAGCAAACTTACTTGCATATTGAAGACTTATATTTTAATAACTTCATTATACACACACATATGCATATTTCAATAGTGTTAATAGTGTTAAATATTTTGTGTTCTAAGTAGGTTGGACACGAAAGGAAAGGAAAGGAAAGGAAAGGAAAGGAAAGGAAAGGAAAGGAAAGGAAAGGAAAGGAAAGGAAAGGAAAGGAAAGGAAAGGAAAGGAAAGGAAAGGAAAGGAAAGGAAAGGAAAGGAAAGGAAAGGAAAGGAAAGGAAAGGAAAGGAAAGGAAAGGAAAGGAAAGGAAAGGAAAGGAAAGGAAAGGAAAGGAAAGGAAAGGAAAGGAAAGGAAAGGAAAGGAAAGGAAAGGAAAGGAAAGGAAAGGAAAGGAAAGGAAAGGAAAGGAAAGGAAAGGAAAGGAAAGGAAAGGAAAATTATATAAAATAATTCAGATTAGTGTAAAGGCAGAAGCTATGTGTTGCCACAAATTAGAACTTGGTGGGAACTACAAATTACTGTCGTATGATGCAAAGCTAGTCAGTTGTCACCAAGACCCACTTAACTATTTTACCAACGTCTGCTGCAGAGGCACAACACAATAACTGAAGCTGTGCTCAGTGCTTCAAAATGTGGATTATCTCTCCCCAAAACCACAAAAACAGTGAAAAAACATGCATTCCTGGAAGCAGTCGTGCATGTAGGATCACCTCTTCCAACCCGAGACAAGCAGGTTTTACATACACAAAGCCAGTTTGTAACCAGTAGAAAGAGCAAGACACTTCCCATGATTGATTAAACCTAGCCTAGCATAAAATCTATGCTACATTTTGTAATAGGTAAAAAAATAAAAAAAATAAAAAAAAAAAAAAAACAAACAGAACTCCAAATTAAAATGATACACACACTTTTCACACTTGAAATGTTATCATTTTGTCAATCTTAATATATTTAAACAAACCAAACAAAAATAAAATAAAATCCAGAAACATGCCAGGAAGGATAACAATATTTTTCTTCTCTTAGGTCTATGCAAACACATTTTCAGCATTGAAACTGGAAAAATCACAAATTTACATAGTGCTTAATTCATTCGCTTTCTGGAGACTGAAATTTTCTGTAGGAAGTACCTGATGCCAAGTATCTTCAAAAATAGATAAAATTTTCAAAATATTTCACTGGCCTCAATTCTCCAAATATGCTAACCAACCAGCTGTTAAAAAATCAGCTCTCATTAAAAGTTTCATAAGTTAGTCAAAAAACTGCAGTCTCAATCTTACACAAAAACAAAACCACATTCCTCTATATATGAAAAAAAAAAAAAAAAAAAAAAAAAAAACACATCACTGCCCCTCTGCTTCTAACTGTGGCATGCCTTACTTCAGAACCCCTACCCTCCAACTCTGTTACATTTTTGGTTTTCATGGGAGACCCTCATATAAGCAAAACAACATGGTTAAACAAGGGTAAATTAATAAATAAATAAATTTGCAATGATGTCATGGGAAGCAAGCGAATTTCAAAATTAATTTTAGTCCTCAAGTCAACTGAAATAACTGATAGACAGGCCTCTCAGTTGATTGTTTGTTTTATCTAAATTTCACCCAGCTAAATGGACACAGACAAATTTGAGAATAAACTACAACATGAATTAAGGCGATCTCTACCATGGACTCTATAATAAAGCTGGTCATACACACACCTACAAGTGAAAGATTTAATCATAAACACATGCCTAACTTAATATATCTCATTATTCTGTAAATCAAATACATATTTATTATGCATTCAGACTGCTTCAAAACATAATAGAACATCATATAATTGCCTCTCAAGCATACTGTATTAATAGGAAAATATGCATTCCATGATCAGAGCAAACATCATCAGAGAAAGGACATTTTTCTATTCTGTATGAAACTTAAGATTAAATTTCCCCATTAAGTGCTGAATACACATCATTGTTGGGTTACAAAATTTCAAATAATGGTTTCTGTTTCATAAAGGAAATCTTCTGCAGCAAGATCTTAAACTTTAACATAAAAGGATTTTCTTTCCTGTGACTACTGTACTTATCAAAGGTTGATGCTTTGATACAGAACATTAGAAAACATGTTACAGACCAAAAGAAAAAAAAAAAAGTTAACGTCATACAAAATTAAGTTTCAAAACCCTCTCAATCATGCAGTACATCTTTAGAGAAAGAGTAATGCAAACAGCAATTTGTCCAATGTCCAATTAATGCTTGCAAGAAGCAGATATATGTTACCTATTCATAAGCAGAGCTGCAAATATGAATTCATGTGATTCCACCTAAAAAAGAGGCTGATTAGGCTAATTATGATACAGTAGCCACTGCAATATTTTTTGCATGTAAAATTAAACTTCAAATCATGTTTAAATGTTTAACTTGCATGTTAGTTTTGATGAAAACATTTTTTTTCCCCTGGATGAACATTAATAAGCAAAAAAAAAGATGGATAAGCAAAAGAAACATATAAGTAAAGTACATTTATAAACTCATGCATAACCCACATCTGTTCCTCTTTCACTGTTTTATCAAAAATCAGCTAGATTAAGCTATATTATCCTCACCAAAATTTGAGCAGATTGAGGGAGTGGTTTTCTATTAAAAGTCCTTGCAATGTGGCTGCTCAGCCATGCGGAGCCCTAGGAATGCTCAAGAAAGATTCTTTTATTGAGAACTTTGTTAACAGAAACATATCTCAAAAGGGACTACATAGTGCATAAAATATCCTTATTATATAGATCAATCAAACAGCTTTTGCCTTGCTGGCATCATTTACATTTTGTTCTCCAATATTTTCTCAAAAAAAAAAAAAAAGCTTTACCTGTAACTTTTTTTCAGAATGGCAATGATTTTCAATCCATTTCACAGTTGGATTCACTCAAAAGAAAAGGAACACAATTTTACATAGAATTAATCAGCTATCAAATGCATGAAAAGCACAAACACACATTCATTGGTCAAATGTAACAGCTCATTTCTTCTGCTCCAGCCTGGCATAAACTAGGCTGCATGAGCAGAGCCATAAATGTTCCTTTTAACATTGTTTTAAAGCTAACTTTACAATGTAAAATTAGAGATATTAGATAATATGATATTAGATCATATCTAATTGTTATTTTAACATTAATCTATTACTTTTAACAAAGATAGAAAAACACATTTTAATTTTTATAATAATAATAAAAAAGAAATTCAAGGACACATCTCACGTTAAGATAGAACTGGGAATGAATGAAGACAGACACACAGCCTCATCTGATCATTCACTAACTGTGTTACCAGATAGAACCAAGGCATACCAAGGCATACAAAGTCCAGGGAGCAGACAGAGAACTGCAATCCCTGCACAACTGGGGACAGATGCTTTCCTGAGATGCACTTACCTCTGCACACACGATCAGGGAAGTGTAGGTTCCCTCAACCACGGAGTCACATTGCATGGACAGAAACTACAGAGCAGGGACTGTCTAGCTAATGAAGTTTTGGTCTTTTTTTTTTTTTTTTTTTTAAACCAAAACCTCAGTGAAGGTCTGTAATCACTACTTATGAAAGTGTTGATTGATGAAAGGAGATTTTTAAGATGTAATGAATAGGTGGCCTAAAAACATGGCAAATGACCTGGCTCTTTGTGAAGACCAAAGAGACTCTCAATAGAGGTATTCGAGAGAATGACAGCAGGGTGAGTACTGAGCAAGGCTGCCCAGCTTCTTTTTTCCCACAGTACTAGAGCAACATGTATAAAAATGATCTGACTCATTTTACATTAAACTTATGTGAAATTATCAGGGGAATTGGGACCCTGAATATACTACATTCCTACAAAAATGCATGTCCAGGTAGAGGGATGCTTTGCACATCCCTAAGAAAATATGAAAAAATCTCAGTTCTTATCTGACATGAGAGCTAACACAAATGCTCCAAACAACAGGAAAAGCTTCAGTCAAGCCTTGGACCTCCTCAGGCACCCAGAAAATCTGTAGGACACAATGCTGTAGGACTCAAAAGCTTTGGGTGCTGCTGCTAATTATTCAAAGCACAGAACAGACCATGGGGGACTTCAACAACTGAGGACTCACTGGAAAGGTGCTGCAGCACAATTGCAGTAAAATGTTTGGGGAAAAGCTTTTTTACCCACCAGATGAATGAGTGCATTAAATTTGGCATCTCTCTTTCTTTTAACCCTTGGGGTAAACCAACTGAGAAGGCAGCACTAGCAGGCAAATTGGGTGAACAATCATAGAACAAATATTTGTAATTCCTAGGAAAAAGAGAATAGAATTAAAAACAAGAGGTAATCTGTAAAACTGCTAGCTCTTCTGTATGCTTTCAATTACATTAGGGCAACTGTTTGTATAGATGCTCTGCAAACAGTATAATAAAACGATTCAGCTTTAAGAACAAAATAAAAATAAATCTTTTTGCTGGATTATTTTTAAGCTGGATTGGTTCCCTGATCCACATCACAGCTCACTGAAGAAACAGTTGTGCTGGCATACACAAGCTGGAGGGCTCGGGGGCATGAAAATATATCAAGCCAGTGTCAGCCAAGACTGTCGCATTAAAATCACAAACTTAGATTTGCTCTGTTCTGGATTTTATTTTTATTATGAACTCCAAAAAAGGCAATCTGTTTTCATAAAGAAATGATATGAAGGGCATAAACCCACAGTTTATCACAATGTGGAGGGAAAATAAGATGAGTATCATGAGACAAACTTGACTAAGTCAAGAGCTCTTCAATGATCCTGAAACACTAGAAGGAAGTATACGCAAGTAGAAACTAGGTCAAATTACTAAAGGAAGAATATTAGAGAATAGGGCAAGTATGTAGAGACAAAATCAGAAAGGCCAACTTGCGGAACGAGGTATAGCAAGTAGGGGAGAGTCTAGGAGGAAGAGGAGGCTGACGGACAGAGCTGTTCCACTGATCTGCAGGACTGAAAGCTTTCAGATGCAACACTGAGATAAACCAAAACCTTACATGTGTTTTTGTTTCAGCCTTCACTAAAAGAGGTGTTATGCATTAACTTCAGCAATGCTCCTGATGATCGTTCAAGGCGATTTGGGTACAACTGTGGCAGGAGAGTATCAGTTGTTTGCAGTCACTAAGCAGCAGTTACTAATTATTGAGTCCTAGGCCTATGGGATGTATCGAATGCTAAATCTGTACCAAATCCTTTAACATTCAGTACTTTGATCTTGGAAGAGCTCACTTACTGCATGTGCAAACGTGCCAACTGCTAGAAACCAGGGAAAGACTGCAATATGGGATCAGCATTCAAAATGAACTTAACCTGGAGAAGTAATCCAAAGGAAGAAAAGTGTGCATGTACTGAGTGAAACAACTTCACTAATACAAAATGGGAAGCAACAGATTAAACAATATTCTGTGGAAAGGATTAGGACAACAGAAAATCACAAACTGAAAACAAGTCTGCACACCACCATCTCCTGGGGGAGGAAAGAATCGCTACACTAATTATTAATCCTAGCATCAGCGTAAAGGAAGAGAGTCATTTGAGAGTCACACAGAATTATGCTACTATCAGACTTTAAAAATATATATTATAATTGTAGAAAGTCCAAAGAAAAGCAACAATGACAGTCGGAGGTCTATGAGGAAAAAACAAACAAACAAACAACAACAACAAAAAATGATATATACTGCCTAGTCTAAAGGAAATGGCAAAAGCCAGACATGATGAGCAGTCTTCAAACACTCATGCATTTACCACAAAGAGCAAAGCAATAAACTGTTTCTATCTTCCCCGAGGAAGCAATAGACTTGAACTGCAGCAGTTGCAGGATTCAGATTACCATTTAGAAAAAACCTGGCTAGTGACAAAACTGATTTTGCAGACCTTTTCCACCTACTTCATTTTCAGAGTGGTAATTTAGGGTAATCATTATGATGTTACACTTTTTATCAAATCAAGGATATACACACACATATATATGAAGGTTTGTGCAGTTTTTTTTAAAGTCTGGATAAAGGCACAACAATGCACTCTTATTTTTATTCTGTAGACGTAAGAAAAAAGAAAAAAGAAAACAAAACACAATGTCAACGAGACACAGAAGCGATATTTCACAATTTTTCCATACTTTCCTAAGTACTGATAATCGTAACACATGCATACCACATTTATAAGACAACCTAATATCTTCATACGTTTTAAAAATCCTTACAATACACTGTGGGTTTTTTTTTTGTGTGTGTATGGAGTTCTATCACTGTTAAAGTCACTTCAGAAACAAAGACAAACAACATAGATGTTGCATTTCTTTTTTTTTTTTTTTTTTTCCATTTTTTTATATATAGAATCATAGAATCATAGAATATCCTGAGTTGGAAGGGACCCTTAAGGATCATCAAGTCCAACTCTTGACACCGCACAGGTCTACCCAAAAGTTCAGACCATGTGACTAAGTGCACAGTCCAATCTCTTCTTAAATTCAGACAGGCTCGGTGCAGTGACCATATAAAACAACTCAATTTTATTTCAAATCTACTTCAGTTGTTTAGAACAATGCTGAAAATAGAAGTCTGAGTACAGAACATACTCATCTTGTTTTCAAGTTAGAAAAGGATTGGTATTTTTGTTTTTAGAAGCTTTATCAGCACTTTTGCAAATAAAATAATAACTTTGTATTCACTGAGTAAGCGCAGTATCTAAGGAATTAAATATACTATCTTACTGGCTAGCTCCCACCTCACAAGGTGGAACTGACAGTGGTGCAGCTAGGAGAGTGGTTTTGTAATGCACTCTTTCTCAAACAGTACAGTAATTTCTCACTTTTTTTTGGTAAAAAATAAATAATAATAATAATAATAATAATAATAATAATAATAATAATAATAATAATAATAATAATAATAATAATAAAACCACTGTAGAATTACCATGGCAGTATTCACTGTAACTTATTTGAATTTACAGTTCAGTAAGAAAAAGTGGTATGTTCCAGTCCTACAAGTAAAACAACATAATCTCTGTTAAAGTCATACAGAACTATATTTATAAATGTTAATTTCAACTCCAGACATTTTAAAAAAATAGACATAAATGTTGTGTCTGTTCATATGGAACCAGGAAAGACCTACTTGCCTTTGAAATTCCTACATTGCAACTTTGGTACTTATTCCTGCCTCCCACACGACGGTCCTGTGTGAACACACCCAGTGCAATGTGTGTAGCTCATGCAGCTCATCAGTTAAGCATCCTGCCTCTCTTCTGCAAAGCACTTTATAACATTCTTCAGAGCTTTGCTTTATTTGAGCGCAGATATCTTACAGATGTTTAATTTAAAGCTCATGTGCAGCCCCACTGAAGTAAATGGGATTACTGAAGTACTTAAAGTAATTCCCTGCTGAATCAGGCTTTTAAGGGTAAGAATAAATATGCCTAATTTTTATTCATGCATCAGATAGCTATCAGACTAATAGTTTAAACTCTGCAGTTTTGTATCTAGTTAATATTAAATCACTAGAGTTTAATATCTTCACCTGTTGCATCTACTATTCCTGCATCAAGGACAATTTTAAATACAGCCCTGCAGCAGTTTTTGTACACACGTAATGCCATCAAGCACCGATGTTGTTTTGCATACATACATGTCAACAGAGTTGATGTTGTGAGGGCTTAGACAGCAACAGAACTACACAAAGTAAACTTTTTCTGTTTGGCCAATACACTACAAAAATCTTCATAAAAGACAAATAAATGGCAATTAAATTGTACCTTGACCTTGTATTTTCTGAACATTACTTATCTCAAAGACTTCAGAAAAGAACTCTTGCAAGGCAGGCAAAAAATAGTAGAAGTATTTTTATTTTTATTTTTATTTTTGGACACAAGAAGCAAACTCATTAAGCTACCTAAAACTGCTTACTTCTTGTAGACTACAGAGTTTAAGAACTGTTTTCAACTTGATACTGGGAGGAAGCATCTGAGGAAACAGAAGAGGTGGATCTAAGGTACTTAATACATACATGCTACACATTACATAGTATCATTACCTACACCCTGACCAGAAGCAAAAAAATATGGCATGAACTGAAGTTGATGAAAAGTTGATGGTGAAAAACAAGCAAACA
The DNA here is from genome assembly GCF_963932015.1 of Anas acuta. Lineage (NCBI taxonomy): Eukaryota > Metazoa > Chordata > Aves > Anseriformes > Anatidae > Anas > Anas acuta. The sequence continues at coordinate 125,830,058 of NC_088980.1, read as the reverse complement.
AACAAACAGACAAACTAGTTGATGTAAAATCCATCAGAAAATAAACCAACAAATCTTACGATGTTACGAACAATGAGACACTCATGACTTCTAATGACTTCATGATGCTAAAAGTTCCATGCAAAGCAATTTTGCCCTCAAAACTATCAAAATGTATCCCCTGTTGAAAATATAATAAGTGAAGGCTGGCAGTAACAAATGCATCTTGTCATCGAACATCAACTCCAAGACGATTTCATTTAAATGAAAACACCTGGAAACATAAACCAAGAGCAAAATTACCATTCATTTTAACATCACTTGCAGATCACTCAGAGACCCACTGATGCATTTGTGATAACAGAAAAACATATCATTCCTCTCTAAAATGTCATAGGTTACCGCTGCCCATGCAATCCTGATGGTTCCTATGATCTGATCCTAAACCTATATAATTTAAATCAAGGAAGAAAACCAAAGCACTAATGGACTTATTTCATTAGTGCAATTGTCCAGCAACTTCCAGTATATGGATGTAAAAAGGTGGCCGCGAGGAATGACAGGCATGGGATAAAATAGCAGACAACAAACCAACTATTAGGGATAAACAATTTATATCTAAGTAGTAGTATAGTAACAAATGTAGATTAGCAGTGCAACTATCCAGCTCATTGCAACAACAAATCCAGTTATTCAGTAGTACAATTATTCAGGTTGAAATGACAGAAATCCAGTAATTCACCAGTTCTGAGCTAAACGTTAATACCCAAAGCCTTGCACAAGCATATTATCAGCCAGGCCAGCGGGAAGCAGGGCACAACTTCTTCTGCAGGGGAACAGCTCAGACCTGCCGATGGTTGGGAGAATGTCATGTTCCCTTCCCAGTCCGTCCTCTTTTATTGCTTAATTGGGGAAACACTACCTGGGCTTGTGAACAAGTCATCACATCCTTCTCTGTGCCAGATCTGTCTTTGGCATGCACAGGGCCCAGGAATATACTAAAAGGCAAATATAAACCATTTGGGGTTTCTGGATTCTATACTAACACAACAGGGCTTAATCTTGTGCCAGAAGAAAGAAAATAGGAAAGAGATTGATACAGACAGAAAGTAGTGAAGTCCTTGGAGCATAGATGCCATGACCACAATTGTTTCTTTTTTTTTTTTTTTTTCTCCTCACTAAGAAATGCATGATAGAGCATAGAACCTGGAGCTCAACAGATAGGAGACACTGAATTGCATCTTGTTCAGCAATACCACCTCCTGTAGCCTTCCTGGACTTTTTCCTCCAGCTTCAGTAACAGTTTTCTACCTTGCAGTAACTCTCTTTGAAGTAAAGGTCTCAGCCCTCAATGCTGGCTAGCTACATAGCCTTGTCCATCTCCACAGAAAAGACTGCCCAATGTCTGTGCTACAGGTATGACGGTCTTGCCTGATATTCCACACACTGAAACTACGGAACAAAAATCCCAAGGCACAAGGGACATAAAATGTTCCCTGTTCTCATGGACAAGGCACATTTTTTTTGGTCTGGTCTTTTTCTTTTTGAGCATATAGGTTCAAACGTGCGTGCACGGAGTCTTCTCCCCATGCATTTGTGAGAGGAACAAGAAATCCCAGAGCCCCCTTTTGGAGCAGAAACAAGACTTTATAGCACACACTTCCTCTGATGAGAGAGGAGACAGCATGGGACATGGATCGGCTGTAGCGCTCTGCTCACTGCTGGGAAGAGCAAATACTTCAACACGACTGCATGAGCACGGCATAAAAACTTGCACAGAACAGCGTGGTGTGGAGCACAAAGCTTGAAAATGTACTCAGGTTAAAGAGTATGTTTTAAAAGTGCGATATTTTCATTTCATTTATGTTTAAGACAAAACCACTTATTATCAAGGATTAATTTCTGAAGTTTTACTTCCAGCTCGCGATGGCTCATGTTCAAATCTTTCATTTGCAGTTCAGTTTCAGCTCTCACCAGTAGCTCCTGTCAACTGCTACTAACAGCTGTTGTTTTCCCCACGTTTCTAAATCATCTGTGTCCAGGTAGCACCACTCCCTGTGATCTGTAAGTATGATTCATGCTTTCCACAAAATCCCCACCGAAGAGGAACATTTGCTTTCAGAGTTTCTCCCAGTCCTGCTGCAAACAAACAAAGCTGAGACCTCAGAAGCGATGCCCTGGGACAACGCCTTTCGATTCCTTGCCCCCTCCTTCCTCTGCTAGCTCCGTGCTTCCTTGTTTCTCCTGTTATTTGCCCTCATGTGTTTTTTATTCTGGTTATCAAACACCTGGCAAAGGAGATCTCGGCGGTGTTTAAAGCCACGGAGCGGGAGGCATAAGGTGAGGCTCCTCGCTGAGTTCCCAGCAGCGCCGTTCTTGAAAAGCCTCGATGAAAGCCGCGGTCCCCGTGTCTCGCACCCCAGATTTCCACGACTTGTGTCCCCCCCACACCCCCCTTAGGGCAGGTGGGCTTTGCACGGTGGGCACAGCACAGCGGCCGTCCTCTCGGCCCCCACCTCCAGCCCCACGCTACCCTCCCAGCTCCCAGCCCGAGAGAGCCCAAGCCTCGGGCGCCACCTGTAAGCCACCTGCGGCGGGGGGGACACCCGGAGGATGTCCGGAGGGGGGGGACACCGGGGGCGGGGAGGGGCGGTCGGGCAGGGAGGAGCGGGGGGCGGGCGCCGCTCGCCGCCGCCGCGGGGCTGCGGCGGGGCTGGGCCGGGCCGGGCCGGGCTGGGCGGCGGAGCGCCGGCAGTCGCGGGGAGCGGGCGGGCAGGGAAGGGCCAGGGCCGGGGCTAGGGCCGGAGATAGGGACAGGGACAGGCGGAGGGGAGGCGGCGGCGCCGCGCTCGCCCCGCTGCCCTGGATGACGGGCGGCCGGTTCGACTTCGACGATGGCGGCACCTACTGCGGCGGCTGGGAGGACGGCAAAGCCCACGGGCACGGCATCTGCACCGGGCCCAAGGGGCAGGGCGAGTACGCCGGCTCCTGGTCGCACGGCTTCGAGGTGGCGGGCGGCTACACCTGGCCCAGCGGCAACACCTACCTGGGCTACTGGGCGCAGGGCAAGCGGCACGGGCTGGGCGTGGAGACCAAGGGCAGGTGGATGTACCGCGGAGAGTGGTCGCACGGCTTCAAGGGGCGCTACGGCGTGCGGCAGAGCCTCAGCACGCCGGCCCGCTACGAGGGCACCTGGAGCAACGGGCTGCAGGACGGCTACGGCGTCGAGACCTACGGGGACGGAGGTGGGCGCCGGCGGGGGGCGCCCGGGGAGCGGCGGGGGGCGAGGCGGGGGCGCGCTCACGGCTCTTCCCTTCCCTTCCCTTCCCTTCCCTTCCCTTCCCTTCCCTTCCCTTCCCTTCCCTTCCCTTCCCTTCCCTCCTCCCGTCCCCACTTAGCGGCCGGGGGGCGCCACAGGTGCCCGCTGCCCCCCCGCGGGCGGCCCTGGCTTATCGCCGTCTCCCAGCCAGCCGGCGGCAGCGCCCGCGGCGGGGCTCGGAGGGAAGCCGCCCGCAGGCACCTCGCCTCCGGGCCCCGGGAGCGATAACCGGGCTCCTGCCCCGCCGGGAGGTTGGTGGGAGAGCCCTCGGGCCGCCTCGCGTGGTGCCCCGAACGGGGAGCTGAAGTAGCGCTGTGGATGCTCAACTTGCATAATATCACCGAAAGTTAGCCCCACCTCCGTGTAATAATGCTCATTTTAATAAAATGCAATACAGTTCAAAACGCACAGGGTCAGGCAGTACCGTGAGATTCAGCAGGCCTGTTCGTCATGCCCCTCACCTCTGGCAAACAGGTCGTGGGATCATAGGTTAAGGTTGGAAAAGCCCTCCAAGCTCGTCTGGCCCAACCGTTCCCTCCCACCAACATAACCCCCACAAGTGCACACCTGCAGAGCTGAGCTCCCCGCAGGTGCATGTCATTTGGGGGTGCTGTGAAGCCCCAGCTCATTGGGGTCACTTGGCACTCCAGCTCACCTGAGTGGTTAGGTCCGGTTAATCTCACCCTACCTGTGTCATTTCACGTGCTGCGTGAAATGTAAGCCCAGTATTTCTAAACTTGCCTTCTGCTGTAATGCTCCTGGCATCAGTGGAAGCACGTGGAGTTGCTCTTCAACTGGATTTGTTCCATTGTAACAGGAAGAGCTGGGATCAGGTTTAGGTTTAGAGGGTTGGGCTAGGTCTTGTTTTGTTTTGTTTTTACAGGAAAGCTACTTGCTTCAGTGTTGAGCAAACCACGTAGGTAACATGCAAATAGAGCTTACCAAAATTGGGGGTAAATTGTAATTCCCGTGCAATGGGATAAGAGGACCAACCCGTGTATCAGATCTCATGCGTGATGCTGTTGCTGGCTTATTCAAGGAATTTTGATAAGAGATTTGTGGCAAACCTTTACGAATAGTGTCAGATAGTTTTCTAGTAAGCAGAGGAAGATACAATTACGTACGGATTCTTCTGTCTCCTCACGTTTTCTGAAATACAAAGTGTAGCTAATTGGGTAAGATTCCTTTCCTTGATAAAATGAAATATGCTGTGTGTTTCGTACCCGGAACTCTTCCAATTCCCTTGCTTGTATATAACTATCTGAAAATTGTTTTCTGGTGTGGAAAGTTCTGATGTTCACACTCAGTTTAGATACGGTTTGGGGGGTTTAAAAAGCAAAACAAAACCCACATGGATCAGAATTTTAGTTTCACTTTCAATACACAATATGCATTTAGATTGTTAAATTTATTTTGTCTTGTAAATTAGAAGCTCAAGAATAGCTGAACTTGTAGCGGCAATTTTTTTTTTAATTATTATTATTTTATTATTTTCAGAAAAGTAAACTGCCATTCCAGTAAATTTTATAGGAGTAAATTTCTTAAACTAAAAGTTTCTTGTATCCTTCTCTTTAGGCTTCTTGTGTTTTGTTTTGTTTTTTAATCTCAGCACAGTACTGATAATTCTGTGGTAAATTCTGTAAACTTTTAGACTTAAACCCAACAGGAAATGCTTTGTCTGAAACAGTATATGTGGTGTGCAGTTCACACTGTAACATTTATATTAACTGAAATCTGTTAGCAAGCTCCCAGTCTTTGAGATATTTCAGTTCACATTAACAGAAGATGTGTAATCCCATTGATTTTAATGAAAGTATTCATGAATGAAGTTAGGCGATACGTCAGAGATGTTTGTAGAAACGTTTTTGTTTTCATGCTCTGGATACAATAGATATATTTGCACACCAGAACATGTCTGAACTACTTTTACAAGGAAAACAGATTTATATATATGTCTTTAATGTCGTGTGAGCTATTTACGGGAGAAATCCTTTACGATGACCTGAGAATGCGAGCACTGCAAAATAACAGTGTTTAGACTATGCAAATTGTCACTTTGCTTTCAAACTCACTAAAATACAGACCTTTTTGCTGGTGTCCCTTTTTTTTTTTTGTTATTTAATAATATGATGTTTTTAAATGCACTGGTGCTATTAGACGTAGTTGAGGGAGAAAGGATCATAAGCATTGATGGCAATCCTCAGGTTTTATTGTAGCTGTGTGAAGCAACAGGTATACCTGAGAGTTGTTTACAGAGGGATTACAGCCTAATTTGCAGCTTCAGTATGTGTAAATTAGCTAGCAGTTTATGATCCTGCCAACAGCAGTGGTAACAGGAGTCTTGCGATATAACGTGCATCGTCATTCTGTAGAGATCAGTGACAAACACATCTGAAGAAAAGTAGTGCCTATGTTTATTGATTTTTAAGCAGTTGTCTTCCTAGATGCTTACTTATCTAACATTGGAGTCTGTAGAGCAAGCAAAAACCTTGGTGTGACACTTAAATCGTTAAACCACTGAAGATGCAAGTAAAGGGTAAGAGTAGGTCAAGTCGTTCCTGTTCCTTGGCCTTCCAGCTTTTTCATGCAGCGTAGTTTCAGATTTTATCCACAAGTAGGCAATGACATTTACAGCTGTAAGATACAGCTGGGGCAGTGGGGAAGGATGGTACAATGTAACTCTGAGGAGACAGGTTATGAAATTCTACCTTACAGCAATTTGCCAACAATACTAAAAAATACATTTGCAGTTAGTTCTCTGGCTCAAAATACTAACACATTTTCAGGGACACCATGGTCAGTAGAAGCTGTGGCCGAGTACTTTTTTTTTGTTTGTTTGTTTTGTGTTTTTTTTCCAAGCCTATTTTTTTAGAAAATAAAGCTGAACAATATTATTATTTTATGGTCAAATACAGTTTAAAATTAGCATGGTAGTTACATCAATAATTGAAATTTTAAAAGTTGACCCTCTATGGAACTGCTTAAGACAGTGAATTATAGTATTAAATGAAACAAGAAGAGACATGTTTGTTGATATCATTCATATCTATGTCTGTATAGAGATAGATATCACGTTTGTATCTTCATATATGGAAAGAGGTGTTTTTATTGTCTTATGACAATGCTGTAGCATTTCATTATATGAGAGTATTAATAAACCTTATCTCGATCATTTCAAGCTTTCTAAAATTTCTGCTGTTGATGGAGATGATGCAGCTACTGTCTGATATAGTAAATCAAATTACTCAAGTCAGCACTGTACAAGTCTGTTGCATCTGCCTTCTGTAAACTGCCCTCCATGTCCCATTAAAATATCTTTCCCTTGACGTTTACCCTGATTTTTTAACTTAAATGTTAGCTTTCTAGCACTAGTACCAGAAGCTTTTCCCTTAATGGATTTGTAATGATAAAGAAATCGTTGTTACCTGCAAGACTGTACAAAATTCCAACTAAATATCTTGATAATTTCTCAGGACCAATTCAGTATGAATCTTTGTTTTCTCATTAGCTGCTTTCTCTCTAGAAGAAACTGGCATTGATTTTATTGCCCTAGTAGAAAGAAAAATCTGACAAGTAAACAGCAGCACGTCAATTGTCCTCATTTTAATGCCTTCTGGGCAACAGTAATCACTTCCACTTCTGTCTACAGAGTAGTGAAAAACCTAAGTCATAAATTAATTAAATATTTTTAAGCTTTCCATATTTATTAAGACAAAATATTAGTAAGAAAAAATGCAGCATAGGCAGCCCATTTGTACTTTTATAAAATTCTGTACAAAAAGAGGTTAATTCTACTTCTAAGTCTAACACTCAAATAGCAATGTGGAGAGCCACAATTATGCTGCTGAAATGTAATCCTGGGGTATAATCAAAATTACAATTAGATTTATTATTTTTAAATGAAATTAAAAAAAAAAAAAAAAAAGCAGAACATGAGCCAGATTGTTACAAGTAGCAGTGAAGTGTACTTTGCCAGCTTCCAAGCTCCAGCGTGTCATTACAACACTAGGGCTATCCCAGATATAATTAAGGAGAAAATGTAGTCATTTATGCTCATAAAATATTAATATATATCTGTGCAATGTCTGTTTAATAAAGAAAAAAATTACAATGTGGCCGTATTTTTGCAGTATTTACAGAATATGTCATATCAGAGTTTTTGTGCTCATGTTTCTATTTGTTCTTCTCCATATGCTGAATTTTTTAAAATAATCATGTTTCTAGATTCAGCACCCTTACAAGCAGCGCAGCAGTAGGTATCCAGGATACAGAGAATGAGAAAGAAACTAAGAAAGTTGTTGGTTTGTGTCAGCAGCCATCTGTTAAAACAAAAACCTTCCACTTGGTAGAATTTTCTACCAACACAAAATAGTGATGTTGTCGAACCTATTTAGTATTATATAATAAAGAAATCACACTTGGCAAATGCAATTGCATGTTTACATTGAAATACAACTCAGCTCAACAGGTGATACAGTAAAACAGTAATCAATAGGTAATTGACATAAACATAACCAAAATACTATGCATACACAAAGGAGATTGAACTACCTCTAAAACTTTAGGTATTTCACAAATATATTCTCAAAAATTCATCATGGAATTTGACACTTGATATTTAGTTCCCTGGAGAATCTCTGACGAATTTAATCCATGCTCCAGTTAAAGCAGAGTAAAATCAAAGATATTTTACATGCAGCTTATTCATACTTCTGTACAAACATTCAGAGTCAAAATAGCTTTAAAGAAAAAAAAAAACAAAACAACAAAAAAAAGGCAAGTACTGGGTGGGTGAGAATTTTTCTTCTCTTTTAAAGAAATTTAATAAGGATTAGAATTAAATGATCTTAGAAAGCCAGCTGTCTTGTATTTGCTAGGCGTGGGGTACCACACACCTTTCTTTGCTTTTCAGATATCAGGCGCTGGAGTACATATCTTGTCAAAATGAAAATGCCTTTTGAGAATACAAGAAAAAAAAATGGTCTGCAATAGTAATTTGATTATACTGTTCCTTGGCTCAGATGAAGCTGTACGTATACAGGAATATACATGACTTCTCATATCAAATACTATGTTGCTGCTCTTTATAGATATATTTTTTTTTAAATACAAAAGTAATTATGATTGCTATAGGAATGTAGTTGGATAAGGTGGTGTGTAATGTTCTGTTTATTACTACCTCATGTTGCTTACATACTGCAGCACAAATGAAAGGAAAAGAAAAAAGTGGAAAAGGCTTCACATTACTGATTTGTGTCATAATACTGCAGAATGTAGATAGAAAAATAGTGTTACTGTATTTTGCTACGTCACATCAGCCTTCCAAATTTTGATGACTGTCAAATAGCTTGAATATTGTATTCTTTTTCTTTAAAACTGTGTTCAGCTGTTTCTCAAGCAAAGGACCTACTCCCCTGGGAGCTTTCCAATGGATAAGGTGGCAGTGAAGATAGTGTTCTATTTTCCTGTGACTCTTACTTCAGAAATCATAGCTGAAATGTAGCTGGTTTTGTACTGCCAATATTTTAGGTAGCCATTGTAACATGTTTATGATACTGGGTATACCAAAAAGAGTTCATAAAAAGTGTCATATACCAGGGTTTTGTTGTTAGTATTTCATAATTTTCCTCCATTCAAATGCATTGAGAAACTTTATAGACAACATTCATTTGTACAACAGGGATTTGTAATGGTGATCTTCAGGTGGACCTTTAGATCAGGACAATTTAGTAGATTGTCAAGTATGTCCTGTCAAGGGGAGCTCTGCATTTGAGTGAAGTGCAGAGTAACAGGACATTTACCAGTCCTGCTTGCTCCTGTAAGCAGCTGAAGGCAAGAGCTGTGAGCATCCTGCTCCCTCCTTGCCACCACCCTTCTTTTCCCACCTTGTCAATCACCATAAAAAAATGTTGAGGGAGTCCTGTTTCTGAGATTCTTCTGACGTTTCTTCCATGGACAGAACCATTTGAAAAAAGCTTACGATGATAAGTGCTGTGTTTTAGCTGTCAAAATAAACTACTGCAGCTTGGAAAGTGAAAGCTTTGGTAAGGGGAAAAATGATTTATAAGAAAAACAAGTAACAAAAAGTATTTTATATACTGTGTCATGTGCTGTCATATTTTTTTTTTCCTTCCATTCCAAGTTTCCAAGAGCAGAATTGACAATGTATTGTTGCCAGTAGCATATTGAATGTAGAGTGGTAGGTCTTCTACAACTTCCTAAATTTAATTTCTGCTTCTTACTTTAAAAGGTACATACCAGGGACAGTGGACAGGAGGGATGCGACATGGGTATGGTGTACGTCAGAGTGTACCCTATGGCATGGCAACTGTGATCCGTTCACCCCTCCGAACATCTCTAGCTTCGCTTCGAAGCGAGCAGAGCAATGGCACCGTTCTGCATGACATCACTGCAGACAGCCCAGCTGGAACAAGAGGCGGTTTTGTGCTCAATTTTCACAGCGATGTTGAAGCCATGGGCATTAAGAAAAAAGGAGGCTTATTCAGAAGAGGATCCCTTCTTGGTAGTATAAAACTTAGAAAATCTGAATCTAGATCATCAATATCTAGCAAACGGAGCTCCGTCAGGAGCGATGCTGCTATGAGCAGAATTAGTTCTAGTGATGCCAACTCTACAATTAGTTTTGGAGACGGTGACTGTGATTATTGCCCTATGGAAGACCATGTTGATGCCACCACCACAGAAACGTATATGGGTGAATGGAAGAATGACAAGCGCAGTGGTTTTGGTGTTAGCGAGCGTTCAAATGGTATGAAATATGAAGGAGAATGGCTAAATAACAGGAGGCACGGATATGGATGTACCATGTTTCCAGATGGCACCAAAGAAGAGGGAAAATACAAAAATAATGTTTTGGTTCGTGGAATAAGAAAGCAACTTATACCAATACGAAACACAAAAACTAGAGAAAAGGTGGATAGAGCAATAGAGGGTGCACAGCGAGCAGCTGCCATGGCAAGAACCAAAGTGGAAATTGCAACTTCAAGGTATGTTATTACAAAATATATTGCTCATCACTGAATTTTCAGGAAAAAAAATGTTATAATATGCGAGCTCTTACTGTTAACAAAATGCTCAAAAGTGCAAAGGATTTAAATGTTGCATTTCAGTTTCATATGGGTAACTATTGACTTCAGTTAAACTATACATATAAAACTCAGAACTTCAACTCATTTGAGTAAAGATTTTCATGTAAGTTCCATAATATACCATGAAAGTAAATTTCCACAGCTCATACATTCCTGACTTAAGAGCTGCTACAGTATATCCTTAAACCTGCATGAAAAATAAAAATGGTGAGGAAATGTAGAGAATTATTTGGGGAGTGTGAGGTGATGATGGAATATTTTCCCATAAGCATGCTTCAGCTACTCTTATTGTGTTGATGATTTTGGGAGTATCATCTGAGACTTCAAAATTGTGCATTTGACACTGAGCATCTTAAGATTCATGTGCTTACCTGAGAGGCTGTGATATGAACAGTGTAAGAATAATGGTTGAGACTCTTGTGCTTAGAGACTGTTGATTCAGTTGCCAGAACAATCCCTGCTGAAAAAGGTTTGTATAAGGATTGTTTAGTTTTGGAGTGTATTTCCTGCAGCCTGAATTCATTTGGGTCTTATGACCATAGTTTCAAGTAGCAGGGGTCTTCTCCTCCTGTCAAGCATTTGAGATGGAAGGGAGAAGTGTAAGGGTATTAGTAATGGGGCAGGGGGAAGGCATTTCCTCTTTGATCTCCTAACCAACAATCAAGCAAGGTTGTCTGAAATGGAATTGCTACAAATTAAATCAGCATAGACAATTTTAATAGGTTTTACTATAAAGTCTGAGAGCTCTTTAAAAAGCTATTTAATTTTTAATGTCTTCAAACAAGTTTCTGTGGCAGTTTCTCTGTTGTTGGTTTTTGTCTGTTTCCTCGGGCAGGCTTTTCTTGAAATATGCTGTGAACCAAAAAAAGAAACCAGAAATGTGCATGCAAGAAAATCTTCCTGCTATTTTAGAAAGAGGCTGTCACATTACACTTACAGCTGAACAACTGATTCCTGATTTAGTGTGGTCAGTAGTGTATGTTCAGTGACTATCCTTTTTCTGGCAGTCGTGAAGAATACAGAAAGACTGAGAAGTACATACGTGGGAAAGCTGGAATATGTGGATGGCTCACAGAAAAAAGTAGTTGAGACATATACACAAAGAGTTTAGTGTATTCTTAAAGAAATTTTACAAGCACTGGCCACCTAAGTAACTAGAGGGTAGCATACATGTATACTCTATTGCTTCTATAAATATATGTAAGGCATTACATGACAGCATACCACATTAGCGAAGCAGAGCAATAGCAACTAACTTTAAGAAGTTCCTGGATCCCATTCATGTTCTGTCAGTATGTAAGCCCTAGTTCTGAACAATGGTTGATGGAACATGTGAATAGGGTAGGTTACCAATTTGAGTCAATAGTTACCAATTTGAGGTCTTGGACTATGTTTTGTTTAAACAGCTTTAAGTAACAAGGTATATACACTTAAGTAACAAAGTATATATACTTTCCTTTTAAGAAGGGATATGTCTCTGATGTATTTTGTTTGCTGTTCCTTATTCTCTTAAATTTTGAGTGAAAGGTAGAGTTCAAACTGCATCTTTTGGAACAGTTCATGAAAATAGTGTTTATTTCTTGAAAAGATGTTCCTGAAATTGGAAAAGAAGGCATCAGTGGTGGTGTACCTGACTATGGGCTGCTCCTTTGGTATTTCGTTTGAGAATTTCTCAGACACAGTCCTGTGACTACCAGATATCAAGATTGCAGACAAAGGTTTCCTTTCTCATAGCAGCCTTTGCACTAACTGTACTGGCATCGAGTCAAAGGCAAAGTGACCTGACACCTCATCAGGCAACATCAGGCATAAAGATAACATTAACTTCACTTGTGAGTTCATGTGGGACTCATCTAGTAGGGATGATGTGACACTTCCCGTCTCACAAGTTTTCAGAATTCCCTTTAGGATCAACCAGTGGGAGCAAGTCCATGACATTATGTGAATTAAGGAACTGGCATACTGGTGGAGTCAATAGCACTGACTGTCCAAGAGTCAGATAATCTAAAAGAGATGCTGAAAGAGCATTGAGGAAGAAACTTCAAGTGGTTGCCAAAATCTAGACTGACCAGATTGGTAGTGTTTCAGGATGAGAGAGCTTGCTTCTGTCATACGGAAACTTGAGTCCCAATATTGTTTTGTGACTGTGGTAGTTTAACAGACTGATAAACATTGCTGTCTGGCTGATAAACATAAAGCAAAGGTACTTCATTGTGAAATTACCTGAATACAGGTGCAGGATATTGCCCCTGGGAACTTGCTGCAAACGTAACTTCTGCAAATTCTCACTATGCTGGAAGCCTAGTGATGGGAATAGAGCAGTCATAGCAGATTAGGAAAAGGCTCATAAACTTAGCTATATCTACTCTCTTAGCACTCCTTAGAGCTAAAGAAGCAATATATTAAGCCCTCAGGCAGTAGCTTTCCTGCAGTGTCTTACATGAATATGAGTATGGTGGTCTTACCTGTTTCCTAATGACCAGTATTATAGGGAAAAAAATCCAGGAGTGTCTTCTTTTTTTTTTTTTTCATTTTTCTGTTGTGTGATAAAGATACAAAGGTGTTTTTGCCCATATGGCCTGTAAAACCTTCCGTTTCTGACCTCACCAGCAATGCGTGCTTGCTGTAGACTGCCATTCCATTACTGTAACCACACACACAGAGTCCATATTTGTATTCCAAACAGCCAGAAACCCAGACTCTCAGTAGTCAGATACTTTCCTTTTCAATGCAATTTCAAGTTGTGTGCTGTTGCTTCTGTGCTGTTCATTCCCTAAATGTTTGCTGAGCCAAATGAAACCAGACTCCATACTCCTCTTCATAGCTCCCTGCTGGTCATGACAGGTTTGGCTGATAGTTTGACCTGTGACAGATGTCCACACAGTCATCAACAAGACCAACCACTGTTTTGCTTTATATTCTTGATGTCCTTTTATGTCTAAAAGTCCTCAATAATCTGTGCAGTCAACCCTTATCTATCATGACAGTTTGGTTTACAAAGGAAAATCTAAAAGTTGGTTAAACATAGCTTCTCTGAGCCTGAATTTACAGTGGTTCAGAAAACTTTAGTATCAGGGAATTAGTTACCAGTCTCTTTTACATCTATATCCAAAACAGGTTACACATTAGCAATGAATAAAAATGCTTCTAAGTTGGTAGTGCGTATTACGAGTCTTGATTTTGTTATAGTTTTACTAGCTGTGATTAAGGCATAAATACAAAAATCACAGAGTTTGAAGAATTATAGAAGCCTGTTTTATCTTGAAAGTGACAAATATATTAAAAGGCTTTTGTGTGTGTAATTATAGGCAGTGATTAAGTCAAATTCATCGTTAACCCATTTGTACTAAAAGCAGTCAGGTTTACTCTAGCTATCTTTTGGGGGCTTGTTCTCTAAAAAGAAAAGCTACCTTGCAGAAACTTAATGAATTATTTTCTACGTTTATTTCAAGCACAAGTGAAATGCTTCAAAAGCTAGAAGATAAACGTTGCCTTCTGGAAGATGTTAAAAATCCTCAGAAGTCCACTGAAGCAACAGTCAAACAGAAATTTGTTTAAAGGATACCAAATACTTCTCTGAGTAGGAATTTTGAACTTCCTTTTTATGGCTACAATGTGCCTTATTTAAAGGAGATAGGCCTCTGCAGTTCAATATGAAAGACTGGATTTTCTTTAAGCTTTATTTTTGCTTACTGGAATTATATTAGGGCATTTCTTTCCTGGTATTAACATCCCTTAAGTTCTTATTAGAAGAGTAAATTTAGTATATTATGTTAACTTTGCCTTCATCATTACTTATGATGGTATAAGTGATAACATTTTTGAAATTCAGTTTGGGAATTTGGTTATAAACTTGCCTTCTAATACTCAGTATCGCTGGGTGGTTTTAAATATGTGAGTCGTGAGTATGCAGTGCTGGAAGCAGAAGGAATCATGTTTGTTTACGTACAACCCTTCATACAGCAGATTCTTTCTAGGAAAGTCAATATTATGGGTCTAGAACTGAGAGCTGAGCCATTTTTTTTCCTCCTTTCTTATTTTTACTAGCTAATGCTCAACTATAAATTCTCATTTTAGTGTTGGTTCTCTGAGGAAAAAGACACTTTGCAAGGACACAGAGAGACAAGATGAAATGACAGTAAAAGAAATAGCGTGTGGTGATAGTGTGTGGAGGGAAAGGGAGAAAGAAATCAAAAGAAATAAAATGTTTCCTTCGTGATCTTTTCCTTATACTCCATTGATTGTTCAGCTCATAAAACAAGCAGGGCAATTAATTGTATTTTCATATATATATATAATTCTGTTTTCCGCAGAAACTAAACACTTCTAAAACTCTTTCAAAATTTTGGAATACTTTACTAACTTGTACTGTCATCAGATGCTGTGAGAACTTTTGCCCACATGAAAAGTTACATTGTCATGGTTTTTCATTGCATAAGCACCTGAGATTTCAGTCAGGGAGAATGGTGCCTTTGTGCACTGTACAAATAAATTACCCTGTGTAGAGACCTTGCAGTATGGGAAAATGGCAGTGCCCAGCAAATGGAAAAAACTGGCAGGACTGTGAAAGGTCCTGAGATTGAGATAACAGTAAAATTAATATCTTACAGCTAATAATATAGGGCAAAATCTCCTTGTCAATTAGCTGTCTGTGCTGAGATAGCCATGCCTTGCAAGCATCCTGTAAAGGTTAGCTTTTAAGGGGAGCGCTGAAAGGGGATTAAGCGGTGTCTTCTGCAGCAATTTATTTTTCAGTGCAGCTCTTTTAGTCAGCTCAGTTTTATTTTTAATGTGTTTGTGTCCAAGTCTACAGATGCCGTGGCTTAGTTACAGCTTTTATTTTCCTGAATAAGCCACCGAAACTCTAGATCCAATCCGGTGCTTTGTGGGGCTGCTGCTGAGCAGCCTCAAGATGGTGGAAAGGCCACAGGAGGACAATGCAGGAGGGCTGGCTCACAAGTAGAGACCTGGAACAATGATTTGGGGTTCTGTTATGTGTGGGGTCACAGTGGTCTCCTGGAGCCAGTAGCTAGCTTTTGTAATTTTCAGTCTTGAGGATAATTTAGAGAGCCTGGGCTGGCACTGCACTGGCCAGGCCTGGGCACTTAGCATTCGCTCAAAGATGCTGGGCTCCACCTGCTCGCAGCTGCACCTCTCACTGATCTGTCCCACAGCACAGCACTTGTATAAGAAATCCATGGTTATATTTCTCAGACCCTTAATTCTGAGTAAATTTCAGTATGCTGTGGTGGGTTTGTTTGAAGCATGTGGAGTCATCAGGAGTGGTTCAGTATATGGTGGGTTCATTGTGTTTGCTGCCTTGCATGACCAGTCCTCTCTACTTGACGTGAACAGATCGTGATTTCCAGGGAGAGCTGGAATTAAGTGCATGGGTTCTATAGTTTATGTCTATGCTAGATGGCAGCTGCCAGTCCTTCCAGCTGGCACTGAACGATGTGCACCGTGCACAGCTTTCTGTTCTAGGTTTAGCTGACTCTACCATAAAGCTTTGTTTACCCAAGAAACTGAACGGGACACTTGCAAGACTAGTCTAGCACATCTTTGAGATGCTTTACTTATATGTGAAATATGAACATTATGTTTAGGCATAGGATCCAAGAAATACCAAATGTATTTATATGACTGCTTGCTTTACTGAAAAGTTACCTTAGGTTCAAAACAAATTCAATTTTAATAACTTTACTATATAATCTATTTGAAGATAACAAAATGCTATGGTAAAACTTAAAATAAGTATTCAGCTACTATGAATAGTAATTTTAATGTTAGTTCTGCATCCTTTAGAGGAAACCATATGTTCCTGTGGGATCCTGTGGGAGTTATACCCATAACTTCAATGGGGCACATTTTCACTCAGATTTCAAAAACAACTCACCAGTAAAAGAATATAGTCTTGGACCATTCCTCTGTTATTTGTTGGAGTATGAATAATACATCTGTTTGAAATAACAAATTGTATAAACATCACTACACAGATCTGCTTTCTTAATATTTAATGCAGTAAGATTACATGGCTGAAAATATAAAAAAAAAAAATACAAAATTATACAAAATTACTCCTGTACTATCACTCAGCTTGAAATTTAAGAAAGCCTCGAGTATTTAAATTTTTGATCCAAGTACTTATATTCAAATAAACCTACTCATAGCTGTAAGAATGAATGAGGATATTAAAAGAAAAAATAAAAGGCCTGCTTTGATTCCAGTGTGAAAGCAAACAAGCATTCCTTAATACCTTCAGGAATACTTTTAAAACAGCAATTGAAGTGCAATCACTTCTGGAGTATGGCCAATCTTACTTCGTGTTTGCATTAGACATAGACTTTGTTACCCCAGAGTTGCTTTTCTAACTTGCTTAAAATCTGGAGGTTGATAGTTTAAGATTGAAAGTATTCTGTGCTTTCAAAACATAAACAAACCAACACTCAGTGCACCACTGCTTTTAAAATAAGCTTGAAAGGAAGGCTTTTTTTTTTTTTTTTTTTTTTTAATATACAAACCTTTTTGAAATGTTTCTTTGTTTAGAGGGTTAAGGATTTTTTTTCCCTGGTGTCCAGAATACCTTATTTAGGAGCTGAAAGAATCTTTACAGCGACAATCCAGCAGATGTATGTGAAAACACTGCTTTTTTGATGATACTGAGACATACTAGTAAAAGATCAATATTTTTCCTGTAAACAAAGAATTAGATGAGCTATTATGCTGACTCTTGCCTTAGTTGTTACATAGCATCTCAGTTTTGATCTGTATTACAACCGTTGTTCAAAAGCTAAGCCGCAAACAGCATCTGTCTCTACTGACTTGCAGGGGAGTTTATGTGATGGAAATAAATTTCCATTTAAAAAAACAAAATCTGTAGGGTTTGTAGTGGTCAGTCAAACGTGAACCAGAGTGTAAAGCCATTAGACTCATAATATTAATTGCTATAAAAACATTCTCGTAAACAAATATATTTCATATTTTTGCTAGTACAACTGCATACATATGGCTAGTAGTATTAGTGTGAGCATCAGAAATGTATTTGATGTTTTGATCAAAGACTAAACCAATTAATACAGAAAATTCTCAGCTTCTTCAAAGAAATAAGAAAATGTGCTTTTAACTGTAACATTGTTGATCAGTATTCTACTTAGAATGATTTTCAGTGAATAACTACAGTAGAAAAAGTCATTTAAATTATTTAGTTATTGCTTCCTATGTTGATCTTATAGTATATCTTCCAAATAATGATTGATTAATTTCGTGAAAACTGGTGTAATTCATTGATTGATGCTGTTTGTTTGAATAGTAATTTATCAGTGATACATACTATGATTTCTGTTCTTTTTTCGCTGGTAGTTAATACCTTTTCTGTATTCTACATCTAATAGACGTTGGTATATATTTTTATATATTAACTTGCCTTCTTTTTCCTACTTGTTGGTACATTGCTACACGTTCTTCATTATTCTGCAGTTCTCTGCTGTCATTGTCAAAGTCCGAAGTGGCAGAGAAAATCTTTGTAGCTAGTATCCAGGAGAAAATTTCTCCTGTATGAACTTGTCTCTCTTCAAAACCATTTAAACTTCTAACATCTGCAACAAAACATTGATTACACTTATTGTCCTCCTTAGATGTTTCTCCTGTTCAATGTAGATGTAGTATCCCAAGAGCTCATTCCTGAGCTCACCGCAATGCATATCACTTTATAGATTCACAGAATCACTGAATGGTTTGTGTTGGAAGGGACCTTAAGGATCACCTAGTTCCAGCCCCCTTGCCATGGGCAGGGACACCTCTCACTAGACCAGGTTGCTCAAAGCCCCATCCAACCTGTCATTGAACACCTCCCTATTGAACCTTTCTATTAAGAAAACAGTTGTTTATTTTTGTATTTTTTTTGCATTCTGTTTCTGAACTAAGTTTTTATTTATTCAAGTATTTCCTATTGTTTTCTCCTTTGTTCCTCCATTTAGTCTTCAGAGTTTCTGGTGAGGAAAGTACTATATTTTGGTCCTGCTACATTAAAAGCAGAGACTGATGCGAAGTGATGGTATTACCACATTGTATTTGGAAGCCAGAAATTTTCTTAGCATCTGGCTAATATGAAATCAGTTAAATGTGAATTTCCTGTTCTTATCTTCTAGGAGTTTAGGAAGAAAGGCATGTATTTCTCTTTTCACTCTGAATCTCATAGGCTGCTATTTAGCCTTTAGTTACCTTCCTACTACAGTATGGCACCCACACTTTATACTCATATCAGTGTATTGGCATTCTTGTGGAAAGAGACAAGACTCAAAAATGTTCACTACTGAGGTGGTCTTCTGGCTGATGTGGACATGCTTCATGGCTGCTTATTGGAGATTATTTGCTTATTAGGGGCTAAGGTTTTATGACTGTCACAGTTAGAAACATAACTGTCACAAGGAGAGAAATGAAACTAGTAAATTGTAGTTATGACAAACTCAACAGCTTCATAAGGAACTGGCTCCGTGAATATTACTTGGTCACAGCTCACCTCTATGAAAACTATAAATTCATACTCTTCTTATGAAGAAAAGATACTGAGCATTTTCTTCTCAAAGTCTGTATCTGTGATATGCATAGACATGATGCGTTTCTCATGGACAAACTGCTTAGTGGAGCTTCTGCTAGCCTTTGTTAGCAGGTTTAAAAAAGTAGATAGCATTTAGCTTTTAGCCCTGCTGGGACTCTGGACAATAATTGCAGGGAGTGATCAGACAAAATGATGGTTCTAGTAAATTCATGAAGGAGCTGGTCCTAAATTTGATGTGATGTTTTCTTCAAATTTTAGTTGATCAGAATAAATGGTTTTTAGCAGTTCACTGTCAGTTCCAGATTTCAGACATAATAGATATTCAATTTCAGTTTGTTTACTCTTTGAATTTATGATTATTGAAAAGCTGTATAAGTGGTCTTGAGGTCTGTGTAATTGTGAGTAGTGAGTTAATAAATGCTGACAGATACAGTACCTGCATAACAAGAGGAACTTTGGCTCTGGACCTGTGATGAGTGGACAGTACAAAGATGTCTCTTTCAAGAAGTTCAGAATATGTAGATAGGTAAGCTTTCCGAAATCTCTGACACTCTTTTTTACACCTCAGTTTTCTGTCTCTAGCAAAGATAAGATTAGACTGGAATCCTTTCCGTATGGAACACTGTTAAATTTTGCACAATTAAAAAAAAAAAAAAAAAAAAAAGGAAAAAAAAAATGTGCTTTGGTGTTTGAGTAGGCATTGTGCAAGTGTTGGTCTGGCAAAACCTGAGAGCTGGCTTCCTCACAGAGGCAGCCCTTTCCGTTTATTTGGTATTTCACAACAGATTTAATCAGCTGTTTGTAATAATACAGGCATTTTTGGTCAGCAGTTCAAAGAATATTCTTACTGATGTTCTCCAAGGCCAGTCTGAGAAAAGTCAGCTACAACCGTCCTCGGGAGCCTTGCTTGCTTCTTCAAGGCCCTTAACAATTCAAGGAATTCTGTTCTGCTTTTTGTATATCTCAGCATGAAAAAGATACTTTTCTCTGGGAAGAAAAAAAAAAGAATTTGTCTTGAAAATATCCATCCTGGTACGTGAAAACGCGTACCCAAGTCAGTGTATAACTTCTCACTGCTTAATTCAATAGGTAGTTCTGGTTTTGCACAGAAATACGCTTTGCCAGAAATAAGGTGGTGGTATCCTCTTAGATTATCTGCTTTTCAACGCTCACGGTTAAACTTTAAACCACTTGATATCATCTGTCTGACCCTGAAGTGGTTTATTGTCTCTTCCTCAATAAAGCTAGCATGTTCGAGGTGTTCTGATCTTCCTTCCTTCTGTTGTTTGGCACTAAATTATCTCATTTTGCAAGTGGAAGTTTCAAGGGAGATGGAAATTGAATTTGCTTAGGTGTAAGGCAGCTGAGGAAGCAAGCCTTTTCTAGGCAACTTTGATGTTCCTATCTATTAATAAATTAAACTTTGGAACAGATTAAATGTAACCTTTAGCAGTTAAGTCCACTGTATTTTATTTCAGATAACACTTGAGGAGTGTGTTAACTCAGGCCAGTACTTTCAAGAATATTTACTCTTCAGAAAAAAAAATGTTTTGGTGTGTTTTGCCCCTCCTGTTGTCGTGCTTTGAGATCAAGTATATTTGGTTCCTACAAAGATGACAATAAACAGAAACATAAGGGAGAAATAATTCTGGAAATGAAGAGTAAGATTCTGTTAATATCCCCACTATAAAGCATTGTGAGGCTACTTTTTCTTACTTTTCCTAGTGGTATTGCTCTGGGCAGATTTTAAGTGTGATATAAAGAGTTTATTATTTAATATAATAATCATTTCACAGTGTGAAGACAGTGTAGTAAAAAGGAACTGAGGGGAAAAAAAAAGAAACTCTTTTATTTTAGGTGTATCTTTTTGTTGCCGCTTTACTGTCAGTTCTCCAAAAAGTACTCTGTTTTGTTTGTTTTCCAGAGAAGTAGAAAATAGTTGAGGATTCACATGTACCATTAATTCCAGATGCTGTTCTGAATTGTCTATACAGTTAATTTCCTATTTGATTGATTATCTTGAGGTGTTATTGTCTTGGTTTGCATTATGAGATTGCCGACATGGAGAAGCTTTGTGAGAGCTTTCCTTCTTTGTTTTAGCTCTTCTGTCACCCATTTCCCAATCACTAAGAATGGATCACTACGCCTTACTTAGGAATTGATGCTGTTAATAAGAATTTCAAACCTTTTTTTTTTTATTATTATTGTTTTCTATATAGACTAAATTCCTTGTTGATATCCCTGTGTTTTGACCCTGTTATTGCTATCAGTGTAATGCATTTTCTTCTCTTGGAAAGAAATGCATTAGATGGATTAGCAAATACTAAAAATATCTTTGCTTAACCACCAAATTATATAACCATCCGATTTCTGTTGGCTGCTGGTCTCATGCTGTGGTGCATTTTAGAAATCTGTATTTTACATCACACCAAGTGAAAAGAAGGTACTGATTTACATCAGATCTTCTTTTAGTTTTAAATGTCTTTTTTTCTTTTTTTTTTTTTTAATATGTCATTTTTCATTCAAAACTTAAAAGCAGAATTTACTGAAGGCTTCTGATACCGCCTTTCAGTTCAGCATTTTCAAATTTTGCTGCTTTATATGCTGCATTCCTTCTTATTTTGGTCACATTAGTGCACAGTGTTTAGTACTTTGGATTTGTGGTTTATTTTTGCTTGAGGATATTTTTTAATGGAATGAGAATTTAGATCAGATCTACTGCTGAGGGCCATGGAAATAAGCTGAGTCACTTTCTAGAAAGATCTCTAGAAATACAAGAGAAGATTTGGTCAACATGATCAACTCTAGTGGTCGTATCTTCTTTTTTCTGCACTTTCCGTATCATACAAGTGAAAGATTTTATGGAGTTAATCTGTTCCAGAAGGCTATATAAAGAGAGAACATGAGGACAAACATTAATCTTCCATAAGAGTTGTGTTTTTTTGTTTTTTTTTTTTAATTTCATGATTTTCCTCTAAATTTCCCTTAAAGATCTGAAGTGATTTAACTTAGTACTCTATTCCAATACCTGGCTACGTATATACGTAAATAGGTATAACTCAAATTTCATTGCATTGGTGAATAAAGAGAAAAAAGGCTCAACTTAAAAGTGTAGATAATTGACTGATGTTCATCAGAAATGTTTGTAGTGAGATAACTTTATAGACTTTTCTTTTTCTTTTTTTTTTTTTTTCCTTTGCTGCAAAAAGCTTGTGTTGTCTTAAGTGGAAGTACTGCCTATGATCACATTGCCTAGGGTAGGGCTGCAAGATTTTGTTCTTTGTGAATGTGACAAGACAAGTCAGCTTGTATCCTAAGGTCAGCAAAGTGTCACCTTCTTCTGCAGCTACATCCGTTCCTGCTGTTTGTTTTTCTATTGTGTGGCTCTAATGAAGAAGAAAAAAACCCAAATGCATGAGAAAAGGAAATGATGTCATCAGAGCGATCCCTTTGCATGTTAGGGAAAAGACTACACACAGCCTGCTTCATAAAGGGCATGAGAACATCCTGAAAGGTAATTGGGCACCTTTTGTTGAAATATTCTGATAGATCCCATTAACTTTCTCAGCATTGCTCTGAAACAATGCCTACAGATGGAGGCTGAGTACTAGACCTATTTTTCCTTTATTTGGTGCCAAAACACCTCAAACATCACCTTAAAGCTAATATTGTTTATGTGCTGCTTCTGGAGTGGTATGTACACAAAGCATTCAAATTTTCCTCAGCAAGCTTTTTTGTGCTTTTGTCCATGATATTCTTCACACGTGAGTGGGAGAAACCTGTGCTTCTTGAGACCTTCTTAGGAGACTTGGAGACCATCTCTGCAGCAAAGTGTCCAGCAGAATAGAGAGCTGAAGTTGCTACTGTTTGTTTCTGAGTGAACAACTTTCTATCACTTTACTGCTCTCACTCCGTTCTCTTTGGAGCATTTGTCCCACTTGTTAATGCTAATATTTTCAATTGTACAGTCTCAGGGGCCATATCCATTTAAAATGGCTGAAATGATGGAGCCTTGGAGTCTACTTGTCATCTTGCAAATGCCATATTTATAATAAGGATAACATGCATACTGATAATAACAAGAGCAATGAGAAGATGATTTTCTGCATGCTTTTAGAACTCAGTGGTTTTGTTTAAATCCAGAAATATTGTATTCAAATGCAATATTCTGGTAAGTGATTTACCTCTGCACTGTGATTTACCATGGGAAAAAATCACAGGCTTCTGTGATTTATAATAATGCAAAATAACTACGCTTTTGTAACCTCCCAGGACACTTTAAAGTGTACTTGCAGTCTATTACGCAAAAAATGGTGAGACTGTGGTAGTAATGTAGGCTGTTTCTTTCCCTGCTTTTTGTTGTACCTTTCGGTCTGTAGGAATGTGCTGATTTCACATACATGATCAGCAGTTCATCGTTGCTGTTACTCAGCTAATTCTGAGAAGAGGAGCCTACAGCTTGCTGTTCAGCAGGTGCAGGGGAAAGAGTTGGTCAAAAGGTTTCAAAAAATTCACCTTACTTTTAAAATGGTGCTTGTGATGTCTGTGACTCTTCTTAGGAGCAGACACAGCTTTCTAAAGTGTTAATCAAAGAACAGATAAATGGCTTAGAGTCCATTTACACGGTAGGTTTAGAGGATGTAAGCATGAGCTGAATCTGTCAGGCTTTTAGTCTGCTCTTCACATAACCCATTGGTGCAACTATTAAATGTTGTGCCTGCTGACATCAACAGCAAAACCCATGCTGATTCCACTGACACCAGGTTATCCCTGACAAAACAGTGCTCTTTGTGAGTTGCATGTTTTGAGGGGTGGTGAGTTGCATGTACAGAGACAGTCCAGTGAACACACAAAAAAAAAAACTTCAGGTTCTCAGCTTGCTCTTAGGTACTCACTCTTCACAATTCCCAGCAAGACTAAAATTTGGGGCTTATTTTGTGAGTTGCAAAGGAACTAATAGAGCTTTCTGAGGTTTAGTCCTTTCTCTTTCCAAACAATGAAGCTTCTGTAACAAATCAGTATGTCACGTTCTGCCTCCTGTTAGCCTACTGAATGCTGTGCTGCTCTGCACGCTGTCCCATATAATTCTGCAATTTCAGTATGGTGCAGTTCAGTACAAGTAAGCGGGACAGAATTTATTGTGGGAAGATAAGTCAGCTCAGTTGCTGAAGATATCCATATTTATGGAAATTAGGGGGGCTTTGCTTTGAAAAGCTTAACTGAGGATACAGTTTATTTTTCGTTGCTCTTCTAGAGAGTCTGGTTTTTGGATTTGCATCTTTGAGAAAAATGATTAATAGATTACATGGGTTTGCATTGGAAATAGCTAATTATACAGGTTCCTGCTGCTTTTTGGAATGCAGCCATTTTTCTGTTGCAGAAGTCTTCAGCGTACTAGTTAATCAGAAAAAAAAAATCTTATTAAGCCTGGTTTGTTTTCCTCAGCTTTGCTCATCCAGCAGATGTTTCTGGAAGGTCACCTAGGTCATGGTGCCCAGCTTCCCTGGCTAGGTGCGGGTGTAGTGCCAGGTGGCTTATCACACGTGCGATAGGACTGAGGCTCCCAAAGAAGAGGAGGGTGCTGGAGCCTCTTGGACAGCTGGCTCCCAGCTGGGCTTTTTTTCCCAAAGGGTCTTCAGCGGCAGGCCTGGAATGTGCTATGAAATCCCGGTAGCAGCGGGCAGACAGCCGTGTGATAGGGGAGGCAACAGCAATGGGAAAGATCATGATTAGGAGTGGGCTGCTGTTACTTCCCAAACAGTTCAGCCTGCAGCAGCCTGCCTGTGCGCTGCTCTTCCCCTGGTGTTCATCAAGCCAGGAGCCGCCCATGGGTTGGGATTGTTGGCCTGGCAGGCGCTGTATGCACTCTAGCAGTACATCGGTCCCGTGGATCTGGTTCACAGCAGATCGTGGTTACGTGAGTTTACTCTCCAAGCATGCCACAAACTTGAGCATGACCTTTCAGCGCATTAGTTACGGGGAGGCACCATGTTGGAGATATTTGACCTGGCCGCAAGGACTCTGGTACGCCTGTGTGCTGTGGGGCAGGGGCAAGCAGTATGCAAGCGAGCGAGCCCGGTTCTCTCAGAGGCAGCGAATCTGTCATGCTTTCATAGCGCTGTGGAAAACCAGCCTTGCTTCTCATGACTCCAGCCGGCCGAGGCAGCCAGCTCAGAGCCAGGACTGTGCTGATATAGCTGCCCAGCCTCCTATTCTGCAGCATGCTTGTTCAGTGTCTCATTGTACATTAGAGCCTTTAGTCCAGCTTGTGTATGTACTCTTCACATGTACAAAGGCAAGTACTGCCTAATCTAGCCCACTTTAAGGATAAAACCTGATGTGTAGTGCTGAACTACAACAGCAAAGGCCATTTAAGCTCTATTAAAAAGGTAGGCTGGGAAGTGAGTGCTTTAGCTAGCATGATTAATAGCATTGTGCAGTACAGAGTGAGTTTTAATAGAATATATTATAGCTCCAAAGGAAGAAAAATTTTTGACATTCAATGTATTCCTGTATTCAGGAGCTGACCTTTTGGCAGTAGCTGTGAAATAATATACAGGAGAATCTTGTTAATTCGTGATAATGACTTAAGAGACCCATCACGGATTACTTTATTATACAAGTTAGCAAGTAAGTGGAACATGATGACAAAACTTTAGAGATGCATGCTTTCATAGGAAGTTCTCTGCTAATTTATCTTGCTAATAGCAAGATACTTGTAAATATATTCATAATATACAAGTTAGCAAAGAGCAGTATCATCAATAAAAGCAAAAATGAAATGACACTTTAGTATAGCAGCCTGTTATTAAATAGCTTCAAAGAAACAGGACAAATCTTCCAGCTGGGAGAGTGTGAGGCTGGTGAAGTAGTTCTAGAGGTAATAGCTACTGGTCTTTAGTAAAAATTAGTAGTAATTAATAGATTAGTAAAAATGTTCTCTTTTTATATATTGCATACCATAGCATAAATCTAGCTAAAAGTATTTGGGAAAAGTGAGTTATCTTAACTAGCACAGTAGTATGCAGGTATATATGTAGGTAAAAAACATGTTAAATTTTAATTTCACGTTGAATTACTTTAGAGAACTGAACTGCTGACATATGCTCAATCTGAAAATAGTAATTCCCAAGCTATAGGCTCATTTGAAAGCCCTCTCATGCATTCCAGTAAGTTCCTTAGTCTTCAAAATACAGAGTACGTATCTCCTATGTCAACATATTTTTATGATCACATTTTCTTGTTCTAAATTGTGTTCCCATTTTAAATACTATTAAGAATGGAGTTGCACTACTGACAATGTGTTTTCAAATAAGACTTTTTTCAGTACACCTCAGAAAATGACACCAAGCTGTGTAACGTTTGTTATGATCTTACTAGAAGGAGCAGAAGCTTCTCTGGCCTGGAAACGTCACACGTGCTTGTTACTGCACATTGGTGTGTCAGCAGAGAAGTCTGCCTAAATAAGGCAATGCATGAGTAGAGCTTATCAGCATTTGACAGGAATATAGTCCACTAACAGCTGATACAGAAGCCCATCTTTTCTGTGCTATCACCGGCTCTCTGTGCTGCACACAGATGTATGTTTATCGGCTGCTCTGCTGCTGATTGTGCTCAAAAAGTAGCCCTCTGCTTTTTCTTTTTATTGTCATTTTATCCCAGCAGCCATGAAAGTGAGCTGAAACCCTTAAAAAGCCAAATGTGCTTGTATTATGTACACAAATATTTATATGTGTATATTTATTTGTATGTGGAGTAGTCAGCTTTGAATGAGTAGAGAAGTGTATTGCTCCTTCTGTTTCTTCCCCTACCAAATAGTCTAGAGTGGGTGAATATTGTTGGCTAACATGAATAATAGGAAACTCCATGCGTTTTGGTGCCATTATTGTACTACTGTGTACTAAAAGATGTTTGTAAAAAATTATCCATGACATTACAAAAGTCCTGACTGATTTTTGCCTTCCTCACTCTAAGGGACTGATCTCACTCAAATGAGCAGCTAAGCTCCCAGTAACTTTTCTGGGAATACTGTTACACCTTGCATGTTCACAGGGTGTGTAAAAAAAAAAAAAAAAAAATCCATGATAAAACTCCCTTAGCACTGTTTCAGTATCGGTTTTGCTGTTAAATGGAGTGTGGTTGTTAGTTTTTGCTTCTGTGTTGTGCAAAGGTTTGGCATTTGAAGATTTTATGAATGAAGTCACTAGGACAGTAAATAATCTTTAGGATCTGGTGGTAACTGGCCTGCTGTGGAATGTCCCACAGCAGTCAAACTTAGGACCTACAGATATTTTTTGATAGAGGGAATGAAAGTAAATGTCTGTGCATGTGTGGCTTCTTTAACTTTCACTAGGGATTTCTGAAAAATGCCATATACTACATTCTTATCATTCCTTATTATGCTTTCAAATCAATGATTTGGGAATCTCTGTTATTTTTGCAAATCATTAAACTGTGAGGCTGTATGTGTTGAATTATTGACAGAAATTTCTGTTACCCAAAGTGATCAAGGCATTTTATGCTGAGTAGGTGTTTAAGACAATAGTGAAAAATGCCTTTTTCTTCTCCATAGCATACTGTTCATTTCTTGTTGCTCCTGACTGTCTTTTCCTACCATCTTCTCAAGTCAGGGAGGGAGCAAGGGATGGATGGATAGATAAATAGATGGATGGACAGATGATGTACCTTTTTCCCTTCATTTTTAATTCGTTGAACTATGTTTATCTTTTCATATTAAACCTTTTACATCTTTACCTCAGATATGTACTCCACATTGTTTTTTACACTACCAAAAGTAGTCTTGATGAATTTAGAGTTATTTTGATTTTACTGTAAATGTAAAGCAGGCATAAATTTCCCAGTATAAAATCAGATCCACTGTACTTCTTCATTTTAAGCACTGCTTTGGGTATGATGAAAAAACATTCTGAAAACAACCAACTTCAGAAAAAGCAAATAGTGCCTGCTGGGCAAATAGACTGTGTTCTTTTTGCTACCCAATACTCTACTTTGTCAGGTCAGTATCTTGCTTATTTATACCTATGTATCCCATCATTAGTGTCTTCCTGTTTTCAAAACAGCATTGTCAGTGTTCTCCTGCCTCTTGTCCTCCTCAGTGCAGGATGCTAGCTGGATTGCTTGGCATCCTTCTGAGAGCACTCAGAAAGTTCAAAGGTTGTTCTATGGGAACCCCACATTTTGTAAAAGATGTTTGTTGCACTGTATGCAAAATGACACAGAGAAAAAAAGACTAAAGCTTCTAAATTAGTTTAGGGAAGAGACCTGATAATTTAAGGGCAATCGTAGTCCCAGGAAAGCAGAACAGATTAAAAAAAATAATAATAATAATTGATTTTTGGCTGTGGTTTTTTTTTTTGGTGGTGGTGGTTTTTCCTCCCTGTTACTTCTTCACAGTGCTTGGAAGGAGGATTCAGGTATCTTTCCTTCCAAAATGACTTTCATGTCTGGCAGGACAAAGAAAAGACTAAAATCTTTGTTGGAATGCTTACCTGTTTACATTCCAGATGGGTGTTTGCTGGAGGTGATAATTTCTTGTGTGCCACAGCGGGTTGCAAAAGAATAAAATACACCAATGCCTGGTCAGGGGTGATAATCCTGTTTGCCCAGCAGGCACTATTTGCTTTTTCCAAAGTTGGTTTTCAGAATGCTTTTTCATCCTTCCCAATGCAATGCTTAAAAAAAAAAAAACCCTCCAGTTTTAATTCAAATCCATTTTCTTCAGTTCAGTAGCCTGGCTTAACTGTCCTGATGGGAATTCACAATTCAGTAGCATTGTTGTATGCCATATAAGCAAGATAGATACCTTTCTGTCTTCTGGATCCATCTATGATAAAGATAAGAAAAGAATCAGCAGTGGATTGGGATGCTTGCCAGCAGAGCACATGTGAAGGGCTCACAGCAGACGTGCAGCATGGTGCTGTTTGCCATGTGTGTGAAAGCTCTTGCACGTGGTTTTGTATGTAGCTCCCTTCCAAAATAAGACCACCTCCCCTAGGGAAATAATGCTTTCATGCTGCTGGTTTGACATTTCTATACCATTTCTCTCCCAAAATATTCAGTTACTTTTCTAGAATAGATGCAAACCCCCACTATTGAGCTGGATGCAATCTCATATACCTGCATGGAAAGTGTGATGTGTCCATGGAGATACAGAAGCTGGGTAGCCTTGAATTTAAGTGCAGCGATTGTGCATGCAAGCATAGTAAAGCCTTTGCAATTCTTTAGTAATTCAGGAATGCTTTCTTTCTAGGAATAGTATTAATAGGTTTTATCTTTTCAATTTCTAAAAATACATTTTGCAAATATTTTAGTTGCTGCAACCATATTAATTATGCAGACTTACAAGTTAACATTTTTTTTTTTAACTTTTATTTTCAAGTCTATTTTTACCGTAGCCTTTATCAATATTTCATCATGTTGTTTTTACACAGCTTTGTAATAAAGGTTGTTTCACAAATGAAACAACAACAACAACAAAAAACCTTCAGGATTCTGCAAAACGTTCTTTGAAGCACCTGAGTATCCTTTCATATATAGTGGCAATAGTTTGGAGAGAAAGTTTGTACTTGAAATTTAAAGAAGAATTTGCTCAATAGCTGTCTTTTTAATTGCTAAATGACACAATGTGATTGATTTTTTTTTTAAAGTTTAGCAATTATTTCTACACTGAAGTTTAAAAGAAGAATCACAGGTTAGGGCCTGTGCTTAGTAACAAGCTTGTATGCTGTGTTGACTTTCAGTGCATTTCATGGCAGGTGTATTTGGCACACATTAAGACTGACAGAGGAAAATCTTAACTTCACACACTAGTGTCTTACAGAGATGCAGTCACTAGTTTTGTATTGAACATTAACTAAAAGAAAAACGATTCTGCAAAGGAAATTTTGTCATCTGAGATGATCTACTCCTTGATGATGATGGCCTACTCCTTGCCCCCACTGTCAGCTTTTCTTTTTAATAACTACTTTGGAATTAAATATAAATGTCTTGACTAAAAAGCCAAAGAAGTATATTTGAAAACATCTAAGAATGATTTAATGTTTTAAAAACCACCAACAACAGCAACAGCAAAAAAAAACCACCACCAACAAAAAACCCTTCAGTTCCTCTGCTAAGAAGATCAGTATTTGAAAGTTATTGACACTGTGATGCCAGTAATAATGAGAAAAAATGACAGCCGTTAATCATGGGAGGACATTTCTATGCTGAACTTAACTATGTTATAAAGAGCTATGTTTTCAGCATCTCATTAATTTTTTTGGGGTACTTTTACACAGCCAATTACTTCTAAATTCAAAGTTTTCTGGTGCGATTTTAATATTACTGTCTTTTAAGTAGGATTTATCTTTTGTATCATATATTAATGAAGAGAAGTCCCACATGTCTAGTAGTTAATTTCTTCAAAATTTTCTTCATCTGGGCCCGTTGTAAATGAACTGTCCCGTTAATCCTGCAACTCCGGAAGAGAGTCTGCAACATATAGAGGTGGTTTCATTTTCTTAAAATAACCCAATTTGAAAGATTTAATACTGAAATATATTTTAAAATATTTTTATTTATTTCTAAAGCCATAGTTCACATTCTTTTATCTCTTTGCAAAGAACAAATAAAAGAAATCTGACAGAAAATAAATCTCTTTTGATACCGCCTGCTGGGGTACTTTATTGTCTCTGATGAAACGGGAGTCTGTATCATACAATACAGGAACACAATTTTAAACTTCTAAGCTTTTGGCAGATGCAGTTTTCAGGTTGTAAACATAAATTCAGCTTTTAGGCAGCAAATTGCTATGTTGTGTAACCAGGCCTGAAACATGTAAGTGGAACATCACATTGCATATATTGCATACAGTGTCTTATAGTAAATGAGAGGGACAGGTCCTGAAATTTTACATTGAGGATATTAAAAAAATAAATGCATAGGTTGGGCAATAAAGAAGCTAAGGTCTGTTTTCTTTGGGTAAATCTCTTCTGAAGATGAAATTGTTCCAGATTTGTAGTGACCTGTCCTCATATAAACTGCCATACTTTGAAATACTTCCTCTCGTTACGGTGATGCTGAATTTACCAGAAGAGATTCAGTTGCTTTTGTGATAAAAAAAAAAGCATAAACTTGTACAAATAATTGGACTCCTTGCAGTAGTTTATGTTGAGGCAAACCTCCTCGTATTTTCTATATGGGCTATGGTAGTACCGAAACTTGGGTAGCTCTTCAAGCATATCTGGAAGGGACGTGAAGAACCCATTCCTCCTGAGAGAGCAATAGTTTTCTCTCCTTTGCTATGAAAAGTATGTGAGGTTTGTGAAGGTCATCTATAGTGCGCTAGAACCGGGGGATACTTTTTCTATCCTATGCTCAAGTTACGATATACTAAGCAAATATTTATTAACAGCCCTTTCAGACACAGTGCGATGCCAGCAGCTGCGCTCAGCACAGACTGGGTGGCTAGGGAGCTTAGTCCTTCTGCCCCTCTCACAGGTAGTACCTTGGTTGTCTCCTTGTGTATGAACACATGTTCCCTCCTTGCTTCCAACACTAGCATTAAGCCAAAAGTAAAGGCAGGGATGTTTCTGATGAGTAGCAGCATTAGAATTGCAGGCTCTTCCACAGCTCTCATTCTTCCCCAGCATCTTTGAGCAATTTTTCTTTTAGCAGTTAAAGCAAACAGCTGCAGCACAGTCTAGTAATTATGCTTGTGGCTGCCAAGCTTTGAAAAGTATACAACAAATTGTTGCAGTTGTGGCGTGTTGTTTTTTTTGGGTTTTTTTTGTTTTTTTTTTTTTTTTTTTTTCATTTCTCTGTCCTGGCATT
Source organism: Anas acuta (assembly GCF_963932015.1). Lineage (NCBI taxonomy): Eukaryota > Metazoa > Chordata > Aves > Anseriformes > Anatidae > Anas > Anas acuta. Next base: position 125,798,263 of record NC_088980.1, on the reverse strand, counting down.
TTACACCAGTCCAACCCATTTCTTCTCTGTGCTTAATCCAGTACATTTTCTGTAAAATAATGTTTCTGAGGGTAACACTTCCTTTATGGAGCCTTATTTCCTCACCTGTCATTGTCCATTCACAGCCTTGTTGGGTGGTGGCTGGCTACTTTGCACATTCTCTCAATCAAATCAAAGGGATTTGACAATCAAGGCAAGCAGAGAGATGCTTGCTTACGCTGTCCTAAATTTGCTCAGTTTGAGGGGCTTGTTGCATTGTCATTCTACATTTCTACCACTATTTCTGTTAGCTTATTTGTAGACCCTGGTAAGATTTGTACTGCAGTGTGCACCTGTTCCTCTAAATCTTTCTCCTCTTTTGCATCTTGTCCTATCATGAAAATGCAGGGTGAGAAGGGGTGAGGGAAAGAAGATCTGGTGCAGGAATTTCTCTTTCGGAGTTGTATTTCACTTTCAAGTTTTACCTTTGTCACTGTAAGATCATGTGCCGAAGTCTTGGCGATGCAAAAGCTAGGAGTTGTTAAGAATATACTCTGAAGTGGGGGTGACAATTCAGCCGGTCTGCAGCTGGCTCCTGAGTGTCCTTGAACAAGAGAGCTTGGGAACAGGCTGGATGAATTGTCTTGATGACAGCAACCCACTCCTGACTCCCAAGGGTTCTCGAACACAGCTGAGAGTGGGTAGGGATTTACTAGATGGAAATAACACCGAAGGGAAGCATCAGCATGACTGGGCATGGCTCACGGTCCGTGGCTGTATATCCAGTGGAGTACTGGAGTCAGGGGCACTGCTCTGAAGCACCCCTGTGGTAGGTTCCCTGCTTTGCCACACTGCTTATTTTCAATGCTGCTACTCTATGGCAGGGACAGTTAACAGCAGTAGGAAAGCAGGAAGAGCAATTTTATCTGCCTTTCCATCTTCCCGAGCATTGAGCATCAGCAGCATCTTGTTGCCAGGCAGGGAAGAGCGGTGTCTGCATATTTAGATGGGGCCCAGCAGTGTTTCTTAAGTCAGGTGCAATGCCTCAGTGTGGCTGTGCTGATTGGGCTGAAAAGAAAAAACAGGCTTCAAGCATAACAGATGTGGCTGTGTTTATTCTAGAAGATCTCAACAGTTACGCTACAGCCATATCTACATCCATAGTGTTCTGGATATCCGAGCACCACGGCAGATAATTACTTATTTGCATGCAGCTTTCATATGACAGCGTGAGCACTGTTGATCCTTTTACCCCTGGGGTGCTTTCGTGCAGCCATGCTACTGACACCAATAAGTGCTTTATCTTATCATTCTTTTGTAGTGTTTTGCTTGGTGTTTGAAGGTGATTACATCCGTTGTACGTGAAAATCCTCTTTATGTTTCTGCGATAGTGCTACTAGCTCTTTTTTTTTTTTTTTTAAACTCTTTTTTTTTTTTTCTTGAGGTGCTTTGATCACTAGGACTAGTCTGGCACCTCCTTCTTTTAGGGAGGTTACATCAAGAAGTCTTCCCATTTTTACTGTTCTTGCGTGCATCATTGCTGACTCTTCTGAGCTGTCTTTAGAATAATTAACCAGCTCTGCACAGATTCGCGTTCTATTGTAACCGAGTTTTGTGTTGTACTCCTTGTATATCATAGGTAATGTTAAGAGGCTTTTTTAAATCTGTTTAATCATTCTTAGGTATCACCATCATTGATAACTTTCTGTCATAAGTGTTCTACACAATTCCTCTGAACTCTCTCTCACTCACTGTTGCAGCACCTCATTTCAAACATGGTGTTGGGAATGTATCTTTTGCTTTTAGTTTAGTCACAGGTCCTCTGTGTAGTATGTGGTGCAGCGAATCTTTGCTGAATAAAGCTTAAATGACTTCATATAGTTGGTAGTGCCCCTGCAATACTGCTTTGTGTAAATCCTGCCTATTTCTGTTGAAGCACTGTGAGTCTTTTTTGTTGTTTTTCTTTGATTTGTTTGTTTTCCCCCGCAGATTATGGACACTAATGTAAAATCAAGTCACAACCCTCTCTTTCTTGCTCTCTTTTTGGACCAACTAGTTTTGTGATGCTGGCAGCAGCGTGGCTAGGATTCAGTCAGAAAGGTGCTGTCTGATTTCCTCTAAAGACCTCTTCAGTTCGGCAGTTTTGCTCCTGGTGTGCAGGTAATGCAGGTTCAGACTGGGAGCAGGCACAACTCGTTTCACACAGCAGTGTCCTAATCACTGACAGAGACACAAAGGATGAATCTGTGTGGTACTGCAGATTCTGCCTTTGGCAGTGTTTTCTGAATACTGACCCTAAACCACTCATCCATATTTAAATGCATGAACGTAGAGGTTAATTTCGGAGGAAAAAAAATGTAGGTCCTGAAACTCATTATTACAGACTCAAGTTCAGGTGAGAGATGGTATTCTGAATGTGTTTCTTAGCATTCCTGCAGGCAAGTTTAAGATTCCTGGTGTTTAACATCCCCGCCAGCACCTTATCCGGCCAGAACATCAGGTCCTCTCCAATTTAATACGAGAGGATCTAAGCATTAGGAAGTCTGTTCCTCACATCTAAACATGGCTTTGTTGAGCTTAATAATGCTTTGGTCACTGTTCAGTATAAAATGGCAGCGGCTTAAACTTCCCTGTTTAACAAGGTGCTCTGAGGACATAAGTGTGCATGCTGTGGGGATGTGGTAGATGTACCCAGGTAAAATACTGAGTAAGGTGATGAGGCAGGATGAGGCCTGCCTGAAAGACCAAACACCCAAAGCAGGTAGTGAAGACTCCAGTGTCAGTCAGTTTATTCAGTGGCTGCTGAACATTTCCTTGGTTTGCTTTTTTCATTTGAATGTACCTGAACAGTGTGGACAGAATTGAAGAAGACCAAAGTAAACCTCCAGGTGATGAGTTAAAGAAGTTGAGGTATTCTTGCATGCACAGAAAAATAAAACAGTTAAAGTGGATTTTAATTATACACGTCCTTTCTATGACATGAGACAAATAACTCCAAAGAAAATAAAGACAGCATACTTAAATCATTTTTTTTTAATTAGCCAAAGCAATAATAGATAATGTGGTGATGATACATATGTATGTCATCCTTATTTATTTTAACCACAAGATTTATTTTAGTAAAAGTTGATGATACCATTTGTCTTTTAACATATGATTTCAGTTGTAGCAAACAAGCAATTTATACTTCTGATTTATTACTGCTTCACTGGGATATTTTATTCCTCAGTGAAACAGACTTTTCCATAACAGCTTCTGCTACCAAGGAGGAATTTTAATTAAAATCACCATCATTTTCTTTTTGACTGGATTTCTTGTCATTACTAATAGGCCTAACATACAAGGATGAATGTAATGCTGTAGTACTAATCAGTGCAATTTTTTACAGCATGTCTTTCTGAAAGAACACAAAATATAGGTGAACTTGAGAATTTTGAACTATTACTGTTTACATGTGCAAGTAGCAAAAGATGATGCGCCCTTCCCCCTTCATTGTTAAGTGGTAAATTGTTGCTATGGTGATCCCTCTTTCCATCTCATCAGCTATAACCTGGTTTTCCACATCAACTGAATAGCTGCAAGCAAAGCATGATCTTTATTAATTTTTTTATATCACTTAATATTGTTTTGCTACATAGTTATTGTCTTGGGACTTAACGCAAGCATCAAGATTCAGTAAATGTAAGCAAGAGAGATCTAATTTTGTAGTACATAAATCTGTGCACTCATTAAAATAATCATCATGTAACTGCCAAGAACTTTAAGTGGATTTCTTAAAGCGAGCTTATTTTAGGTGTGTACCATTGATTTTTTTTTTCTCATTATTCAAAAGACAGTAAGCTCTTCTAGTAAATCCGTGAAAAACTTGTTGAGTCCCTGGTGAAGTATTCAGATAGGTGATTTGTTGTTTTTTAGTGAAGGTGATGAAAACAGGATAGTTGTAGCAAAATTTCACAGAAAGGCTTTATTTTCTTACAGTGTCAGTCTGTGAGCATAGTGAGAATGCAGAGAGATACCTGAACTGTGGTGAGAGTAAGCCAGGTGACCTGTTGTGGAGGTAGCACAGGGCAAAATACCTGTTCCTGTAGATATGCAGAACACGTTTTTGTCAGAAATTTCAAGTGCAGAATGAGTGTGTGGGGCATCAAAATAATCCCCCAAAACGAGAGAGACCCCTTCTCAGCCCCACCACAAGGTTCTCCAGGGAATGGGCCAGATGTTATGACAAGCCCCAGAGCCTTAGGTGGGAGGGACGCTACAATTATTTAAATAAGTTATTTGAGTATAAATCAGTAGTTTTAAGAGATGGTATTTGTCTGTACTCACTTATGGTATTGTTCATTACATTCTCTTTCCTCTTCACATTAGATTTGAAACATTTAAAAACGCAAACATTCTGTGTCTTGCATTGCTAGATAGCATATGAGCAATTCTTTGTTTCTGATTATACTCATATTCCAGTGCTCTTTTACTGGGGGGAGGGGAGGGACAGGACTTTTCCCCTAAATTTTATCTGCATTACACATGCCTGTTTGAAATTGTATGTCACGATCAATAAAGCAGTAAGAGCATATCAGTCTCAAATTAATTGTTTCCTATTTATGACCTGTTTTGTCATCCTGAAGAGGACCTGAGCAAGAGAGGAGTGTTCTCAAAGGCTGTACTGCAGTATATCATTTCACGTAAAAGCATCCCAGTTATCATGTATGAAAATGTAAATAAGAATCTTGGTTTCTTTGTTAGTAGTCTTTTGGGTTCCGTGTGTGGAACAGTATTTTTCACGTCTCAAAATACTGTGCTGCCATAGGCACACTTCCCATTCGATGTTCCTGACCTATATTTGCAATGAGGGATGTTTTTCTAAATAATGTCAAAGATTGTTGCTCAGTAGAGCAGTCTCTTAAGGACATGTTGAGAGTTGTACAAACATAAGCACATTAGCAAACTAGGAATTGGATTGATATTTCAAATAAGAAGAAAATCATTGCACAATTTAGGTCCAGAAAAAGGCATTTTGAATCAATTAATTAGATCTTTTGGAACTACTTCTTGCGCAACTACCAAAGGATTACCCTTTGGCCAATGCACAGTTCACTGAATAGCCTGACAGAAAGTAATCCATGAAAATAAGGGATGCAATATTTTCTTCCAGCTGCAGAGGATGAGCAACAATTGTGAAAGCATATTGTAAAGATGCCCAAGCCCAAACAGCCATTCCAGTGTTCTTGCACTATCTGCTTACTTTGCCTACCTTTATCAGGTGTGGTATTTTAGTTTGTGAATATGCTCATCTTAGTTAAATAAGCCATCTTGTTAATTAATTTGCCATCACCAAATCTGCATGATAGTGCAACCTGAGCCCCTGCAAAAGAATATACCAAACCATGTGCAGCATGAAGTCCTTGCTTGTATTTTGCAATCATGTGAATAGATCACAGAAAGACTTTGTTGTGTCATGGACTGATCCTTTTTTGTTTGGGGAAATGCAAACAATTCCAGCATTTACAGCAAAAACAGTTTGTGAAAGAGGAGCAGTTGTTTCATGTTTTGTTGTCACATTTTCCTGATTCCAGCATTTCCTACGTAACCAGAAGTAATTCCACACAGGACAGGGGAGAGAGTGACCCGAGGCTCAGTAGCACCAGTGCCAAAAAGGTGCTTGAGTAGTCTTTGTATGAAGCTCTTTAGACACTCCTACTCAGCCTTATTCATTTCAAGGAGATTGATATTGGGCAAGTTAATACAGTTTCAAGTATGTTTTAAGCCTGCAGTACCAGGGATCAGCTGCAGACATGGAACAGGGACTGAGCTGAGTGTGAAATTGCGTAGCTGAGAGTGGGGGAAGAGAAGATGGTTCCTTTCAGCTGTGCTCTTCCTCAGGTTTAAATGTACATGAAACTATAGCCTTCCTCTGTCTGGATTTTTTGTTCTACATGGTCCCTTAAAGGGACCTAGTTGTTCCTTTGTTGTATGAGTGTAATCGGGAATTTGATGACCTGGAAAAAACGTATTCAGGCAAAATGCCAGCCAGAGAAGACAGTCCTCTGAATACTGCACATGGGATCCAGTGTTTCTGTCTGTTATATTTCCCTTTCAAGTAATTATGGGTTTTTCTTTAATGCTTCTATTGCATTGTTTCTGAAACTATGTCCGTGTTTATACATTTATTTATATTGTTTCTGAAAACACATCCACATTTATACAGTACGAAAATGTTTCAATAAAAGACAAACATAAAAACAAAACCACATTTGCCACATAAAAGGCCATAACTGTTCCTCTCTCCACTTGAATGTGTGAAAGCTTGCATAGGTGTCTATTTTGTCTTGCTAAGTTCTACTTGTTTTTTGTAGACAGCTTATTTTACCATCCATTAATTCCAATAGCTATTTCTAAATTCTCCTTGTAATAGTAAATAGGCTTTGTGGCTGCAGTATATAAGAATAATAATTCTAGCCTATTCCTTACTAATGTTGAAACAGTTTAGAAAACAATGATAAAGTTCCAAATTGGAAGTTTTTATTTTAAAAAGATTTACAGTTTCAACCGTCTGAGGTATGAATGTGCTGGCGAGAAGGCTTGGTGTTCTCCCATTGCCCCTCAAATAGGGAAAGACAGACGGAGAAGCTGGTGGTGCCTGCCACAGAATAGCTGTTACGATAGATTGAAATGCATAGTATCAAAAATAATTTAAGCTAGAAATAGTGCTTTAAAAACAAAACAAAACAAAATGAAAAAAAACCTCCTTTCCTCGGGATTCTGGACACAGTGAGGAATTGCAGTTCTATCTTCTACCCTAAGTGTCAAGGATGCAGAGTTTTTTTTCCAAGGAATGTAGCTCTGCCCCTGAATTCAGGGACCATCTTTGCTGCTTTTCTTGTCTTCACAGTTCATGATAAAAAGACAAAAATGACACATGAAAGATCATATGGGTCCTGAGGAATTCTCTAAGCTGTATCATTTATTTTTAGATTTATTGGTAAAACTAATCTGAAGATGATTTTTTCCAATTTGTAAGCTTTTTCTTCGTTTTGATTCAGTGTACCTAAAGATACTCTCAAATACTTTCAATTCTTCTCTCTTTCCATTGTGTAGCTAGCCCCTTTCACAGCATAATTGCTGTTGAGCGTATTTTATTTCCTTACTAACCTGCTTGGCTTCTTGCCTTTTATCATTTCTGTTCTCTGACATAAGCCTGCCACTGTTAAGAGGCAATACCATTGTTCAAGGAACTTGCTTAAACAACATGTGCTTTGTTCCTCTTAAGCACCCTAAAGAAATGTCATTTGAAGGATAACAGAGATAAAAACTATCAGACCTTTTATAAATATTTTCATCCAAGATCAGTGACATTGCTTGCTTGTCCCACAGCCTTTCATCCCAGCAAGTACCAAAATCAAATTATAAAAGAAAATTTACTCCATCCAAAAATGCATTATAATAAAGGAAAGAAAAAATAAAGTTTTTTAATTAAAAAAAAAAAAATCTGATTTGGAGTAAATAAATTGACAGACAACACTGATGTAGAGATTGTTTTACTTAGCTAAATTACATTTTAGTGAGGATTTTCTATATGCACAGTATTTTGGATTAACTATTCTAAATTCTGTCATGCAATTTCAGGTTGATGGTGCCTTTTCCTAGTGTGGTTCAGAGTGGATCAGATTTTGCTGAGTTGGGAAATGCACTTGGTACAGAAGGAAGTAGGATTCATGGATTTACTACAGTCTGACTGATATGTATAAAAGAAATCTAGTTCTGGAATCGTTTTCATTCATACAGGGAGAAAAAAAAAGGCTGAAAAGAATAGATGGATAGCTTTAGTGCTGTTGTTATCACAAAGAGCTGTAGAAAGGTTCAGAGATAAAGTGTTGATTTACTGATTTACTTGAGAGGACATTAAAAGCAAGTAGTTATAGCCTACAAAGAAATTGATTAAGTAATTTTACTTGTGACATCACCAATACTAAGAGAAAAGAGGTATTGAAGTTTGCGTTGATTATTAGACATTATACTGTATTAGTTGACCCAAATATTAGACTTTTTTTGACTTTTAACTTTTTTTTTTTTTTTTTTACTTCAAGGACAGATACAAACATCACTTTAAGAAATAAATAAAATTAAGTTTCTGAATTCCTAATTTCACATTCTCAGAGCTTTTAAAGCTTGTGGTGGATATAATACATGTGCTTTAATGCAGAGATATTGTAGGAGGAAAAGTAATTTGCTGGAGGTGGACTGCTCTTTGCTTAATTATCACATCTCCAACAGAGCTAAATTCAGCTCTGACATACGCTGGCAAAAATCTCATTCACACAGAAGCAACATTCAGCTGCGGCTCTGCAGTAGATCATGCTCTAGTCTCACCAGATGGCATTTCTTCTCAGGTGTATGTCACTCTGGGTATGTATATGCTTCAGACAAGTTAGATTATGGGGTGGTTTTGTTCAGTTTTAACAGCAGCATCCTTCATGGACCTACTCTACACATAGCTTAGTCATTTCACACTTCCAAGTAGTATCATAAGGATAGCAAAGAAGGGGTTTCCTTATTCTCTTATTTCTTTTATTGTCAGTAAGACAGAATATGGTGATTATTTGCTGTTGGCTCAAAAATTTCCAAAATCCTCCAGAATATCCAAAATTCTGTGCCTGGCCTCGTCTCATATTCTCTGGTTCAGATGCTCCTGCACAGATTTTTAAACTGTGCTAATAAGAATCCAAATACTTTAAATTTAGTCCATCTTGCAACTAACGTAATCTTTCCTGAATAGGAACAAAAAAAAAAGCGTCAAGAATTCTTTTGCTGGGCAAACCTCATGTTCAGCTATTTCATATGCCTGCCTTTATCTGCTGGAATGCACAAGATGTGAGATTCATGACTGAAACTGTTATCTTCCGAAGTGGCTCATGGTCTCATCAAACCTTGAAGAAAGCTCCAGAATTTTGGTTTTCAAAAATCAGAGCCTGCTAAGTACACCACTGAGTAGACAAATGCCCAACTGCTGTAGCAGTCACAGAATAATAAAGAGTTGGCAACATACTAATGTTCTTGCACCCTGCTGAGATAAAAATTTCGGAGATGACAACACCATTGATGCTCCCAACATGGACATCAATAACCATAGTTACTCCAGGATTGGTCTCAATATTGATCTCAGCTATAGATACTGAGATACAGCCACCTAAACTCATCCATCACTGGATTGGAGATAGCTGTTATCCCAAATACAAACAAGCGAACTTTAAACTTACGCAACATTGCGGAAGAGGTTTGGTTCTCCAGTCTCTGCTCTCCTCGCTGAATTCCACCTATTCTTGGTGGTCTACCTATCACCAGCCTATTGGACATCTTATGAGAGTGTCTTGTGGGTGATACTTGAAACTGACGGACAGCTGGCAAGCCATCTGTCTTTATATGAACTACCATCACACTTCTTTCAGGCACTGTCTTTTAGATTTTGGTCTGTGCCAATAAGAGATGAGAGTCTTCTTGTTGTCATGGGCTGATGCTTTCCCAGTGAGGCATGAGTATGTGGAAGAGTTAGGGCCCATGGCACATCATTAGTGTGTCTGGAGACTCAAAAGACAGGCACATATGGATGGGTCACAGCTGGGAAGTTTTGTCATGTCTGCTCCCAATTCAGGCAGGATTATCCACATTAATGAGTGACTGCTAAATTCAATGAAAACACTGTGATGGGTACCAGCCAAAGAAAGACATGACTAATTCAGAAAGAGGCAAGACAAAGAGCTTGGATATTTTTACAGGGACTATGATTTAGCCTTCTAAGGTGCATTAGTTGTACAGAGAGATACTGTCAAGCTAAAGCACACCTAGGGTCAGAGGCCCCAAGTGACTTGACCTTTCTGTGAGGAAACTGTATACCTCAGCTCTGCTATAGCTCTTTGACTAACTGCCAGGTCTTGCCAACAGGAATCATATTTTCATATAGGGCAGGATGACACCTTGCTCTCATGACAACACAGAAGAACTTAATTTTAATGATACAGAAAGGTCCGCTCTTAGGCAAGTACCTTCTCAGGAAGAAGTGAACACATTGGATATCCTTACCACCTATGCCTAGAGTGTGTACCTGTAGGCTTCAGGTCCCCCTAGACAAAGTGGGACCTTTTTAGAGCTTCAGCACTTAGATACAGTGATATATGCTCACCAAAAGAACTGGGACCTCTTACACTGGGCAGTGGGAGGTGGACACATCTGCTCTCTAACGCAGACTGTACAACTGCCAAAAGAGTGTCCAGTGGCCCAGCATCCCAAATGCAGTCTTCCTTCAGAAGCCAACTGCTTCTAAGACACTGCTGTGTGAGTCACCCTTTCTTTTCTTTGACAATATTCTTGCTCTTGAGACAACCCAATAGATTTAACAAGAAAGAAGAGAATTCTTTGTTAAACCCAGTCTAGAAAACGCGGCTCTTCAGACTCTATCTTGCCCTTTTATTTCAAAACTAATTGTTAGGACCTAAGCTATCTGCCCACAAAAATTTTATACTACATTCAGTTTCAATCTTCTGTATTAGAGACAACTTTTATTTCCTTTCCTTCTGCAAAGATTTTTTTTTCTCTGTAGACCCTTTTTCAAACAAAATTGCTTCTTGTAAGAGCTTCATAGAACTCAGGATATTCTATGATTCTATGATTCTCCTTTCTTGCCACTGTAAACTCCCCATGTATGTACTCAAGGTGGATAAAAAAGGCTGTTTCTTTCCTGTCCTAAAGAAATTCCTAGAATCATTTAGGTTGGAAAAGACCTATAAGATCACCAGGTCCAACTGTTAACCTAGCACTAAACCATGTCCCTAAGCATCACATCTACACATCTTTTGAACAGCTCAGGGGTGGAGACTCAATTCCTTCCCTGGGCAGCCTGTCCCAATGCTTCACAACTGTTTTCGTGAAGAAATATTTCCTAATATCTAACCTAAACCTCCCCTAGCACAATTTGAGGCCATTTATTCTTGTCCTGTTGCTTGTTTCTTGGGAAATGTCACTGATCCCCACCCTACCCCAACCTCCTTTCAGGTAGCTGTAGAGAGCAATAAGGTCTCCCATGAGCTTCCTCTTCTGTAGGCTAAACAACCCCAGTTCCCTCAATCTCTCTTCACAGGTCTTGTGTTCCAGACCCTTCACCAGCTTTGTTGCCCTTCTCTGGACACGCTCCAGTGCCTTGATGTCCTTCTTGAAGTGATGAGCCCAAAACCAAGCACAGTATTTGAGGTGCAGCTTCACCAGCTGCACCATGCTGTTTCTGATACAAGTCAGGATGCTGTTGGCCTTCTTGGCCACCTGAGCACACTGCTGTGTTCACAGTAGTCCACAAGTTATCTCACTTGTAGGCTGGTAATACCTGATTTTGTCATTTCATGTTTAAAGTGTAAGACTGATTCACGGTTATTCTAGCAGGTCTAAGGAGATAACATATGATATACCTGGAATTACCAATCAATAATGTTGCATCTTGAACTTCTCAAAAATGCTGGCACTCTTTATAAAATGTATGGTATGTTTAAGATAAGGAACTCCAGTTTTCACCTAGATAGCTAGGTGATGAGAGACATCTATAGAGCGGTGATTCATGTTGTGACCTGTTTGATTTCTACCCAGATAGTGTGGAACTGAAGAACCTTGCAATTAGAATTCGTATTCAGGCCTAGAAAACACAAGAAAAGGTACCATTCTTCTCCACAGTGGTCATTTGTTTGACAAACCACATGAAAGGGTGCATTTCAGCCTATATGAATCATGGTGAAAGTACATGAAAATCCTAGACTGAAAAACTCCTTAAAACCATTTGTTTTCTTCCTGTCCTGTGAAATTCCACCTTGATTGCCTGATAGAACTCTAGTTTCCTAGATTTTTTTAGTTTCCTAGTTTCTAGTTGACCTTCCATAAAAGAGGTTATTTTGTATCTTGTATTTTCAGCAGTAATTTGACTGTGTAAAACAGTTCTTTGATACCAGATAGATTAGCCTTTAAAGAAAAAGTATAAATTGCAAGACTTTACAGTTGAACGCCCATGCACAAAAGTATGAACAAGAAACTGCCCAAAGCACAAGTGCAATATTTCAAGTTATGGGAAGTACTGTCCGCAGAATTCCTTGCAAACTAACCCATTACAGTACATTAGCAGTGTTCATTTCAGGGCTATGCTTCATAGCCAAAGTTTTCTTTATCTCAGCAGGCCTTTCACTATACATCTGTCTCACAGAGAGTGAAAATGTTATTTATTTAATAGGATTCAAGAGTAAGTCTCTACTTGTTATCAACTGACTTCTCCTTTCTAATACAAAATCATATTCCATATATATCCACTTGCTGCAGAAGCATGTTCATGACAGAGCAGCAAGACAGCTATATAGAGCAGACCCTCACATTTTTATATATTGTCTGCTAGGCATAAATAAGGTCAAATTCTGTGTTTAATAGATATACACTTAATGGATAGATATAACAGAAATTCTGACCATTGTTTGAGTGAGAGATTTTTATTATTGCTGTGATTTTGCTAATTATGTAAAATGGGATAATCTTTGAATTACCACATACTGATAATCTTGAATTATCAAATTGTGCAAGGAAGCATTTGTTTACTTTCCCTGCTCTTACAGTGGGTCCTCAGGAATATCCTCCATTCCTCCTTTAAGCCCTGAGCAACGGAGGCTTCAGTAGAATTGAGGCAACACTGAGGCCTTCCCTTTTACTAACCTTCATGTTTCCCCACGGGATTCATAAAATAAGGGACATGTTCAGGTGAAGGTGGATCTGTACCGATTCTTAAGAAGGTTCATCTTATCTTGGTACACAGCCTGACAAGATAATTCATCCAGCCTACAAGCTTGTTCCAGGACACTGCCTTTCCCAGGATTTATAAGCCCTTTCCCTGTTATGTGTGCCCTTGACATGAAGACACTCCTTTAATGTCCTCAAGAGAAATAGCAGGCAAAAGTATTCTCCTCTCACTTGGAGTTCAGACCGATGCTGTTGCCACTGGTTGCCAGCTACATGAACAGCTGTAGTAGCACCAGTTACTCCTGTGATATAACTTATTGAAGATATGGAGAGTACAGAACTTAGTTGGTATGTATGTAGTAATGGCCAACACTGGTGGAAAAGATTCATATGTATGTAGTATGATGTATGTAGTGCCATCATTCTGTGCAGCACAGCAAATCCAGTGCTACCAGCAAGCTCAAAAAGCTATAGCAGTCCTGCTATGCAAAAGGGAGAGGATCCAGAATGTGACACTTCCCCAGTACGAATCATATCCCAGAGATCTGCAGTTCAGGAAGGTAACGTATTTAGGATGCCTGGAGTGTAATTTCTGAGGCTCACGAATTGCCTAACAGGGCACCAGCTCTCAAGAAAAGACCTTGGTACAAATGGCTTTTTGCAGGCAGGGTATTGCCCGATAGAAGACCTTGTCTTAGCAGCTGTTACCATGTCAGAGTCATGAGAATCAGTAAAACCTATCAACCTTTAGATAGATGTCAAGTCTGATTAATAAATCTCCGTGTGAAAAACAGAACAAAATAAATTGGGATTAGTAGTAATGGGACTTAGTTCCTCCTTTACTGCACAGTTATATTTTTACTAAAATTCTGCTATTAGTGGCTTAGAAAAGAGAATAGTTGCTTCCTGAAGAGGTGGGAAGAGAATGTCAGGGCTACAAGGACTATAGTAAGGAAATTAAAAGGAGCAAATAGACCATGACTGTTCAGAGGGACTCAAAACAATAGAGTTTTGAGTCTGAAATAAGTTGTTACTTTGCATGCGGTTACTACACTGGAGTACAAAAATGAATCGTCAGCCTCATGGTGCAGATCTGCATGATTTCAGCTGAACAAAGCACTCAGGGACCACTCGGGAGCAGGAATAAATAGCCTGCTGTGAACTTTCAGCAGCCCGTGGACTCCAGAGAGTGCTTTCAGGCATCTGGACAAGACCATCAGCCCTTGTGGAACCAACAGAGAGCAATGTTCCTTTTTTTTCTTCTAATTTTCTGATAGCTTACAGGACGTGGTGGTCGTTCATTCAGATTGTGTATTATTGCGTAGCACTGTAGGTAGCTACAGAGGGAAAATATATACGTACCTTTTTACTTATGTGTGTTAGGTACCTGAGAGAAAATTATTTTAAAGCTGTTAACTGTAGTAAGCCTAAACTTTCTGTTTCCTTTATGCTACAGACAACAAAAACTGAGAAATAGCCATCACCTACTCTGGGTCTGAAACGATCTGACATTATTTTCAAATGACAATCTACTGTGCTCTTCAGTTAAGTGCAATTCCATGTTTACAGACAGAAGGGTCAGTAAAGTCTTTCTTTTGGTTTTCATACTGTTCAGTCTCTTGATACTTAATGTGTAGTATGAGCAGCTTGATTCATATCTGCTGGCCTGGAGTAAGGGCAAATCGCATGTGACCTTCCCTATGCTTGAGCACTTGTCTTTCTTGGAGAACTTAGGCCTTTTGCTAATTAAGCTGTTCATATATAACATATTAAGTATTTCTGTAATCTTTTTATACAGTTCTCTTAAAATACACCAGAGAATTTGTAACAACTGAAGATGGAAGAACTAACCCTAAATGGTGTGCTGGACTTTTTTTATCAATACTGTTTTTCTAGACATCTAGTACCTGGTTGGGGGACAGAAATGAACAAAGTAAAGGAATATAATCCCAATTCAGTTTTGGCTGTCACACTTCTAGAGACACAAATGTTAAATCTAAATATTTATTTTATTTATTTTTAATTATTTTATTTTATTTTATTATTTTTATTATTTTATATTTATTTTATTTTATTTTTTAACATTTATTATAAACATTACATTTAATGCCTTCAGAAAAATGAAAATATTTTAGTTCTGTTTTCCCACTAGATTTAAATGCCCAGAGATAATAAAAGGAGAGTTCAAAACCACAAACATTGCCACAGATTATCTGAATCCATGTTAATATGTTTGTTATTTAAACATCTTAATTATCACATTCTTTTTTCTTTTTTTTTAGTTTTAAATATACACAGAAATACATTGCACTATTATATCTCAGAAAGAATTACTTTGTTTGCCATTATGTTCTAGTTTTTTTTCAAGCATCCCCAAAACTATTTTATTTAAAACTATATTCCACAGTCAATGTATAATTTATGTTCTCATTTGTTATGAAGATTTCAGTTCCCACCTAGTACTGTTACGATATAATGGCAGAAATAAGTGTGTACTACAGCTTTTAGAAAAAAAAAGGGGGGGGGGGGGGGGCAAATAAGCACCAAGCCACTAAATGTCTAATTTTGACTTTTTTCTTAGTATATTTTCCTTTATCAAGCACAGTAATTAAATCTTTGGATCTAGAAAATATAACCATAAGAAACAAACACCCACATCTATTAGTAAAAAGCATCAATACTACTCCTGGAAGTATTTATGATTGTTGAGTTTATGTGATGCTATTTGAAGCCAGCAAAGAACACAAAATTTTAAATACATTTTCACAATTAATAGTTTATTTTTCCTGCAGTTTACTGTAATCTAATTTTCATGCAACAAGTGTATTACAAGTTAGACACTTGTATATACTTCAATAGTAGATTGAAGTGAAGAGAGGTCAGACAGTATTTTTGTGTTATGTATTTTGATACATACATTCTTTGCTAAAATATCTGTAACACAATGGACTTTTTTCCCTAAAGTTTAAAAATCATATATCCAAAAAGAAAAGCATATAAGCTCTTTATAGAGGAAGAATTAATGAATAAAGACATTGCCAACGACAATGTTTGATATGTTTTTTGTATTTTTACTGGTGAATAGAAAGTTTTCTAACTAGAATTATTCTAATTGTAAATAATTAAAAGTGTATTGTTTTCTAAAAACTGGCATTTGATTTCATATTTTCTTATTTTAGTTTTCTTGTTTTTAAAAGCATTTGAAAGTGGACAAAATCAGTTGAAAACAGTTTATTTTGATAGAATGGTATTTCCTAGTCTTTTCCTCTTTCTGCAAGCTGTTCTTATTTTTCAGTCAGCTGTATCCCTGGGATTTGTTGCTTTCTTATGAGCAGGATCTCAAAGAGCTGCCAGATATTAGTACTGATGATAGCATTCTTGTCATACCTAACATTTTATTTAATTTTTCCCTAGTAGAGAGCAGTACAGTAAAAATAAATAAATAATAATAATAATAATAAAATCTGGTGAAAAATGCAGTGCCCTAAATGTACCCTAGAAATTGTTATAGGAAATTATCACAGCAGTCCATGTGTTCCCATTTCTTTGAGCAGGTTTGTTTTTTCTGTGCAGAATCATTATTGAATGGGGTTCTTTTTCATTGGAACTCATATTTTATGATGAAAGAAAGAGACACGTTTATCTCCTTTTTTTTTTTTTCTTAAATATACCATAGACAGCAGCTAAAGCGCAAGTGTACTATTTTTTTTATGCTTCCAGCTAGGTTCAGAAGTTGTGCTCTTCAGTCAACCTGCATAGTTGGCCTTGATGATCAGAAATAACAAATCCTTTGCAGATATTCCCTTATCTTTAAAACAAACAAACAAACAAAGCAACAACAACAGCATCAAAAGCCCTCCCATTCCTCTGTGCAGCATTATGGAATTAGAATACTAAAATAAAATATTGCTCACTAAGGAGAGTTAGTAATAAAATCAGATAAAATGTAGTCTATCCTATGAAATACGATAGACAAAGGCACATTGAGAAGTATATTTATGTACTTGGATGTTAGTGACATGAACAGATAATGTCAGTGAATCACATTGGGAAGATACCCTAGTATATTACACAAGAATGGGTTTTGCCTGTCGAGTTGTAGGTGCCCCCCATGAAGACTTTGTTTCCATGTGACATTTCGCATGGTGTTGTTCATCTTGCTGAAATTGAAGGCTGTGCCATTGTTAAGATTTCTGTGATAGTGCTAAGATGAAATACAATCAATATGAAATAAAAACTTTTCTCATTGAAGTTCTTGACAGAATAATGAATGAAAGCAAATACATCACTCAAAAAGCCAATTCCATTATCCATGAGCAGATTATCTGGCATGCACATAAATAATGCCAGGCTAGTGGGACACCTAAGGTTAGTGAGAGTACTATGTAATTGCAGCTTGTCTATTGATGCTTTAACAGCAATCTAAAACCACATTTTAAATCCCAACTTCTGCATGAGACTTTTTCCAAACAGGTGAACAAAACTGCAGGATTGGAAGACTAATTAGGGAAATTGAACTAATAGCTTAATATTAAATGTGGATTTTCAGAAAGAGCTTATTTTTCAGGATGCTATCCTTCATTCTCCTGAAATCTTTGTGAATTGACGACCCCATGTATGACCAGTACAAATTATAGAAATGTACCTCAGCACCTCCAAATTGTTGACCAGTTCTGGTTTTATTAATGCAGAACAAAGGAGTATAAAGGAGTATACAAACAGGTTCAGAATAAACATAAGAAGGTTGATTCCACAATAAAAGCAGACTGGTGTTCACCATAACATATATATAACATATATGTATATTTGTAGGCATAGCAGAGCTGCTGTCCACTGCAGGAATATAACATCCCTGCAGTTCAGAGGACCAAACTGCAAATATCTCAAGTGTCTTACTTTTCATGGAGTGAGAGGAGTGCCTCCAATGAGGCATTTACGTCACATGTCTGAAATACCTAATGTAAACAGCCTCTAAATCATCTAATCTCACTTCCTGTAAACAAAAGGCCATGTCATTTTTCTCAGAAAAATAGAGTAAAGAGGACTTTTAGTACACTGCCTAGTATTATTTGCAAGAGTTGGAAATCTTTTTCTGTGTCAAATATACCCAAAACATTTCAAGGGTTGACTATGTCTAAATTCAGCTTCTAATAGTTGAACCAGTTATGTCTTCATCTGAAACACTAGTCTTCTCCATTTTGTCTTCTTCTTTTTCCACTGTTGGATGTATACAGCATGATAAGGGGCTTCTTAGTATTTCTTCAGTAATGAGTAGATAGGAGACTCAGGAAGCTTAAGTCAAAAAGCTCTTCTCAGAACCTTGATTATTCTGTAGTCCTGACATTTATTTTTCCTTCTTGAGACATTGGGCATCATTCCATTAGCGGCTTTATGGATTCTAGATTATGTTGCACAGAAAGAACAAATTCCTGTTTACACTGGATTTTTGTCTCCTGTGCGTTGAAAGACGACATTAACCCTTCTTTTCCTATGGTGTAGGGCCATCCAAGTTGATCTCATACTCCTGTGCCTTTTTCAATGTCAGTCTCCCATACTGGCCAGGTTTTTTGTTCCCCAGTGTTCTGTTTCAATATGGCCAAATGCAATGTTTTTTGGAGTTGTTATATTGAATTTTAGGTTACAACCCAATACAGTGTCCTCCTGGGTATTTTTTGAATCTAGAAGTCCTATAATCTGCCAGTTCTAACATAGTACATTTTAGATTGTATTGAGACATTATAAAAGTAAAATATTAAACAACTCTGGAGCAAAACCCAATTTCTAAGGCAAAATGTGTATATCAATGCTTTCCTTTAATGTCTTCTGGATTAAGTTTTGAAATGTGTAAGTAAGTTAGATTTTAATCCATTTTGACATGCCTTATTTTAATAGGATGTAATTTATGCTGTTGTTTAATTATGTTGCCAAAGGGTAAAAAATCAGAAACCTTGAAAAAAAATCAAGTATCTTACATCAAGGCAATCTTGATAAAGTATTGGACCTGTAATCATTACATGTGTAGAAGTGTTAGTAAAGTCTACACTTTGTGAAGGTATGGCGTCTGGCATTATTTGCTATTAGCCTATAAATCTTTATGGATGTAAACCCAGTTTATTTATGCTGTTATTTATGTCCAGGACTGACTTCTGGCTAACCAGTCACTACCCCCAAGATTATTTTCTCAAGTACTGAAACCAGGTTGGCTGTCTGCCAATTCTATGGAATTTCCTCCGTTTTTCATGCGCTTTTAAGTAAAGGGTAGTGTTTTTTCAGTTCTTCTAACATGTATTAGGACTGAAAAAATATGAAATGAATTTAGTCTGGAAAGGAGGAATTTTAGAAACAAAGTCCAGTAGGTAGTATATATGGACCACAGTACGGGCACTGTGCATGTAATAACTCTGTTTATGCTTTACTACTTAGGAGTTTGCTAGTAGTGCCTAGGTAGTCCAATTCCTGAGTGAAGTCAGTTCATGGAGAAGGAACCTGCTGGTTGAAACTAAAATCTAGCAAAGCACAAAGCCCTTGATTGAATAAAGCACTTTGAATAATTTTAAATTCTGTCTCTCTTGATTGAAGGCATGTACTTCATTTGGTCAATTCAATCTGCGCTTCAGAAGAACTATAAGTTTCTCACTGACATAAAGCTCTCATGTTGCAGTATCTGTAAATAATTCTTTTTTCTCTCTGTTTCTCTCTGAAACTTCTATTTCTTGTTGGTATTCAGTGACATAGCCTCAACTCTGAGGTATATTACAGAAATGAGTTGCTGAGAGTAATGAATATAAAGCCTGCAGTTCCTAGGTAGCTCTACATAGTTGTGCACATACATATTTTTAATGCTACCATAAGAAAATAGTTTTTCACACATTATTATCACTGAAAGAAGATGAGCAAGATGACTAGTGCACTTGATAAATGCCAGTTCCCCACTTGCTGTATTAAAAATGCATAGATGCTACATACATTTCTGGCATTCAATGCCAATATATAATATAAAAATTTGGAAATAGTGACAAAGAGAAAAATAATCTACCAAAGAATCATTCTGTAAAGATTTTATCTTCCTCACCAGCTCCTCTTTTCTGGAAATACTATTGCTATCTATAGGAATTTTCACAGTTGAACCTTCAATAAATAGAGGAAAATTTATCAATGTTGGAAAGATTCATACCTGGAAAGAAAAAGAAGCAAACAATATTCTTAGCTTTCTAGAAAAATCACTGAATTTTAGAATTCAGGAAGATGGGCTTATTGTTATAGAATCTCACTTTCAAAAGGGATGATATGGGTAGTAACCTAAAATAAGTGATGTTACTCAGACAAACCTGATAGTTGCCATAAATTAAATTTCTCTGACAACTTTATGCACGTTTAGTCTTTACTGAAATTTTTGAAAATATGGAAATCTGTTAGTAACTACCATTATTAAGATTATTATTTTAGAATAATTTGATAGTTAAGAACATAATTGTGTTTCATATGTTTGACAAACAAAACTGAGAAAAAATATTTCTATCATTTTAAGAAATAGTAAGCAAGCTACTGGACAGCTTTACGTTGGAATCCTTATGTTTAATACAAGCTGGAAAATGAAACAAAGTAAACGTACATTGCTTACATTTTTGGTTGACACTGAATCAACATGCATTTCAAGTATGTTGAAGGATATCATGGAAATACAAAATAATCTGGAGGGTAATGGACAGTTCTAAATGGGGTTTAAATTTAGATAAACATTACATAATGCATGCAAGACAAATGGCATTATATGTAAGCATTGTTGCTGCAGAGTGCTAGATAATGTTGGTTAAGCTCTTGAGCTCTCAATATTCCTCCAAGTCACTTTTCAAGCATAAGTAGATGGAAATCTCATTGCAGCATTGCTGGAAGGGGACACTGTAAGATCCCCTGACTCTGTGCTTATAATCTCTTGAGTGTAGCTGGGACCCATGTAACAGGTTTACCTACCTATCCAAACAGAGAAGAAAAGAGGTATCAGTAGCAATACCAGTGGTCCTGCAGTCTAGAAAACTTGGTCTTCTTTGAAAATCAAACCCTGATATGAGTCCAAATGAAATTTCTCATAGAAGTTATTCAGTTAACCATTCACTGCAGTACTCATTCACTCATGACATAGACTGGTAGATTTAGGGGCTCTGCAGCTGTGGGTTCATTTTCTAAAGTACAGCTTGATTCCTACCACAGGTATGACTTGAATTTATTGCTGTCATGATTGCATTGAAGACCACTGTGGACTCATCAGTTAGGTGGCAGACTGTTCCTCTAAATGTAATTTATTTTTAACACATTAATTTTATATTGGTTTGAAAGTTTTCAAGCCCTTTTGAGACATCATACGGAATATTAATGGTAGGATAATGCTTTCAGGTAGATACACATATAAATACACATGGCAATTCCAAACTTAGTAATGCGTATTATGTGATACAGTTGATAAGAATTCATTTTCACAAACTACTCTCTGTTGAATTAAAAGAAAATAAATCATTAAAGTTCCTTTGCTGTTGGTTAGAACCTGAATGCAGCATTGCAAAGCAGGTCAATATTTTCCTATACTGTTTTGTAGTTTGTGGGTTGGTGCGTACTTTCCTGCATAGTTTCTATTTTGCTGCTGAAACTACAGATTAACCCTTCCTGAAGAATGTGTAGAACAGCATGCAAAACCTGCAGAAGTCTTTTTCTTGGCTCTGGGGAGACGAAAGATTTTTGAGTTTTCTCTTTCAGAAGTTCCCATAAAGATTTCTTGTTGCAACAACATATGTGGAGTTCTCTGGGGAAGAAAAAAAAAATCTCAAGTAGATAGTGGATGATTTTGACTTTATATATCAAGTCACAGGCTTAAATGCCCCTGAGTACTTACTGATAATAAACAAAACTTCAAGACTTTACAGTGACAAAATTACTCCAGGGCACAAGTTCAAGAAATACACTTTCCTACACTGTGTAGAGTGTAAGTGGAGCAAATGAGTTGCATTTCAGTATGTCTGGCTTTGGTGTCTCTCCCTTACAAAAGATGTCATTCAAAACTAACATCCGTATCCACAGTCTCTGCTAATAACCCCACTAGTGGGGGAATGCAGAGCAGAATACATGTAAAGCAAGTACAACAAAGCATGGTGCCAAGCAGGAGTTACTCTAAGCAGGCAGTTTGGAAAACACACAGGCAAATCAAATGTGAAAATCAGAATGAAAAAAAAAAAAAAAAAAAAAATTAAATAGCAACAGAAAAATATTAGAGTCTGCAATAAGTAAGAATGCAGCAAGTGAAAAAATGTCTGAATATACAATTGCAAATTGAGACCAAAAAGTACACATTGCTAGTTAGCCAGTAAAGCATCCAAATGCCAAGGTGCTAAATAGCAAATAATGCAAATAATGATGAGTGTGTGATCACAGATGGAGTGTGCAGCCCTGTGTTATGCAGAGCTAGATGCTGCCCACTTCTCCTCTTCTTTCGGTATTTGCCAAGTGTCATTCGTGGATGATGCTCGCTGAAGAGGCCAGCAGGGAGAAGTCTTGGTACAGACGTGTGCTCACGTTTCTGGCTGGCTGCAGCTACAAAGGTGGCAGAACAGCAGGAAGTGAAAGGCAAAAAAGAAATCAAAGGTGAAAGATAAGGCAGCCAAGCAAAGCAGCAGTCATTTGCCTTCTGTTCCACCAGCTTCTTCCTGCTGTGACTTGCTTCTGCCCAGCTTCACGTGGCTAAGCTTCACTAGCTCATTCCGTGAGTAACCATGCCATTCCTTCACTGCTTCAGTACGTGTTAGACAGGATGTTTCTTGGGTGTAGTAGTACAAAAATTCACAAGCATCAATTAACAATTGGCAGTATGTTTTCCTGATGCTGGTCATTTAGTATACATGTACTAGCTTTCAAAGTGTCTACTGCAGCTGTGACAATAGCATTAGACTATTTTTATGTGGGAATAGTCTGGTTGTTCTATCATCACAAAAGGGTGATCAGAATCTAGTTTATCCATGTGCAGACTACATTATTGTCTCATAAAACAATGTCCCAGTGCTATGATTGCTTCATTAGGTTTACGCTACATAGACATAATTATGCAGGAGCTAAGAATAGCTCATCTAATTGAAAATAATGATTATAGAGAAAGAACAGTTTTGATTACTGTTACTAAGCAAGCACATACCGTACAACCATTCATGAACTGCACAGAACACATATAGGATTATAACATGTGTTTGTTTTGATTAACAGTTTCTTTCCTGATCCTGACTACAAGTCAAAGGTGTTATCACTTATTTCCTCATTATAATCTTCTTTTTGGAGACCTAAAGGGACCAATGAGAAAGCAACATAAGCTGATATTTATCCATTAAATTATGACAAGTTAAGCTTTGAAATAACATTCAACATTTATCCACAGACACATTTTGGGGAGGATGTAACTTAAATCTTCTTCAGGCACCACAGATGAAACTGTCTATGTATTTTTTTATGTCTGTGTTTATACTAGTACCCTATGAGATTAAGCATCTTTTTAGAAATGCAAAGTCTGCAATACTGTTAATCTCTTGGTGCTCATTCAGTACAATACCTACATTAATTCTTCCTGTGTCTAAAACACATAGAACTCTTCTTTATTCCTTGCAAATAAAGCTGATTTTTTTACATAGAAATCACTGAAAGTTTGGGGGTTTCATTTATATGGCTGCTGTTGATGTTATCAGCCAGCTTTTAGGATAAAAAATGCTGCTTTTGTTGTCCTGCTAATTTATTCTTACTTAAATGTAAGCTTTCTGCTAGAATGCTATGAGAAAATTCCTGAGATCATAAAATTGAATATAACTGTTTTTAGAAATGTTATGACTCTCTCTAGAGGCCCTGAAAAACTCTGCTGTTTTGCCATGTTTAGCTTCCCCTCAGTTCTAATGAAGCATTTTATAGCTCTAGGCTATGTGCTAGCACTGCAGAGATGCAGAGATCACTGCCATCAGGAATTTTTATACATATGACCATTTAAAAAATGAAGTGGTGAGGGAAGATGGGACAAACAGCAATGCAATTGTGCAGTAACACAGCTATCAATTTGCAGTCAGTAGTGACAGGCACTTGCACAAACTCTTCTTGAGTCTTTTTTAAAAATAACAGAAGAAAAAAGGGGGAAGCAGAGTGAAGATTACTTTATGAAAGCATTCCAAACTCTTGTCTTGACTTCAGAAAAGTTGCCTTTTCAGATTGTTTTGGATTTGAAATTCAGTGAATTACAAGAATTTAGAAGTGTTAAGTCTCCATTTATATAAATGGAGGTTTATTTATTTATTATATGTATTTATTAATTTATATTTATTTATATAAATTTAAATATAAAATGTCTATTGAAGCATCAAACATGTTTTCTATCTGATTCTTTTCCAACATGGTCTGACTGTGGAACACATTTCTCAAATTTTGGGGACAATATACCTCAATTTTGCCGTTCCCCCAGCATTGAATGTTAACTTTGAAGCATTGTAAAGGTTGTTTTAAAGGCATTCCACAGTCCCTTTGAGCACCATGTGTCCTGGTCTCACAGACACCTGTTTGGGAGTCAGTGTAGTGTCCCAGTCTGACCTTCTGTACACTTCTGTGCATTAGCATTTGACCAAATAATCATAGTCTCAGTTTCAATTAGATACCTTGTTGTGTTTTTGTTTTTTTCTTCTATTGAGAAAGTTAAATATTAAGCTGAGTTGTGAATTCTGTACCTACAAGTAAATGTGATACAAGGATGAGCAAGACTGAAAAACTGAGTAACACGTTGATTGTGGAATACTTTGATTTGTAGTGATTCACAGCAAGTGGGACTAACTGCACTATGCAGTGCAGTGCACAATAGCTAAGAGCAGCAGTACTTTACTCTCACATTATTGATGTAACTCATAATAGACTCCTCTGCATATAAACTGTTTTCTACTCTGTACAGAACTGCACATGCCAGAGCTAAAGCTGATGCCGCGGATCAGGCCGCTCAGTCTGCTCGCCAGGAATGTGATATTGCAAGAGCAGTTGCCAGAGAACTTTCACCAAATTTCTACCAACCAGGTAATTATAGATTGGTTTTGTTTTGTGGCTAGTCTTTTTTCTTACAGTAGAAAGGTTCTGTGTTAAATTAAAAAGTTCGTTCCATTTTGTTGTTTATACAGAAGCAGTAGTTATGTGACTGTAATGAAGACTGCGTGTTCCTTAGGGTGATTTTGTTTTCATTTTTTTAATTATTTGTTGACTATTGCTTTGTATAAAACAGTGCCAAAAAGTCAGTATCAAGCTTTGTCTGAAGTTAATAGCTTCTTCAGGATGATGTCAACATAAGACTTCAGAGAATATAAATCAACAGAAATTCAGGTTGTTTCTGTATCGTGTTTATTACAGGAACACACTTTTTACTGTCTGAGGGAAATTTTGACAGTCTTGGCTAGCTAAGGGCTGAGTTCTGGAGAATGCTTTGCCATTGCACATACATAACTTGAGAGGGACTCTTTCCTCTTATGCCTGTGGTGCTCAGTGGAAGATTAGTCCCAGACTCAGGATATCATAGCATCAATTCTGTGTCACACTGCAACATATTTTCACCTGTCATACGGTTTGGAAAGTTGATGTAAAAGAAGCAATGTGTTTTTTACCTTGTGTTTCTGGTGTCTTTCCAATAAGTTAATATTTTTGTGTACGGCTCTTTAGTTTAAGGTTGAATAGGTAAAATGGATCTTCACTTATACAAGTTAATGTATTTTCAGAATTTTGTCCTTTCTTTTACCTATCAAATGAGTTTTAATATCATTTATTACTTTTTGAGGACTTGTCTGCATTTTTATTCAAAAATAGATTATTGTATACACTTACCATAATCTTCTGCAGATACAAACCCCTTTGTGATTAAAGGTGCTACTACATAGTACAGACCCTATAATTGAAGAACTATCTTTTCAACATTTTCTAACAATCCACATTTCCTTCATTTTCAATGTATATCACTACATATAACTGGTTCATAAGTCATTATTGTCAGTTAGCTTAAACAACACTTTTTTTTTTTCTTTGCTTTAATTCTAAGTATTCTGTTGTAGAGAGCAACCCCATTGGGGTTGGGAGGGTTGGGGCTTTTTTATTTTATTTGCTTAGTACATAAGTCAAAGGCTGGTCACCTCACACTGGTTAGAATCTCCATTCCCCTTATCAACCATTCTTTGTATCCATCCTAGTTTAAGTGTGTCTTTCTTTAATGTGGGTGACCAGAACTATAGGCAGTGCTCAACAGAAGTAATTGCAGCAATAAGACTTTACTGGCTTTAACATGGTATCAGTATGTACCTTTCACTGTTGGAAATTACCTCAATACTTCCTCATCTGTGGATTCATCATATCAGTGGCCCACATTGACTCCTGTGATGCCAAAGTCTTTTTCTTTTTTTCATTTTTTCACTATTTCATTCTTTCATCAACTGATGAACTCCCATTTTATAGCAGCAGTTCATCTTATCGGTCATTAGTTAAGAACTTCAGTCATGAAGAGAACTAGTAGCAAGGACACTGTCAAAGAAAGCTTGACTGAGAATAGAAATGAAGGAGTTAAAGCACTTGGAGTGAAAGTATTTCAAAGCTGCTGAATCCTTGAAATAAGGAAATAGCTAGAATACTCAAGAGAACATGTAAACGGGTGATGGTGTGAAATGCGACACCAAGAAATCCACCAGATAAAGAATTTGTTAGGTGTCTTTTTTTACTTCCTGCCACTGGATAGGAAGTAACATTGATGACAAATTGGCTGAGATCTGGGGAAGGAAGGTGTAGGATTCTTATTTTCCTCTCACTTAAACTTTTCTTTCAGTTACCAAAAGAAAGGGTTTGTATCCTTTCCCTCATTCCAGCTCTATGTGTCTACAGCGAGTAACAAAACACCTCAACGTCTTCTAACTCTATTCTTTGTATGGAAATGTTTATAAATTAGTTAGCTATTTGTCAAAAGATAAATATCTCTTTTGGAATCTAAATTTTACATTTCCTCATTATTTTCAGGATGGCTAAATGCAGGATATTTGTATACATTTGAAAAGATTGTTATTCCCTTTGCTTGGATAACTTCAAAATGCTGAGATGTTGACTAACTTTCACTTATAAACTGCAGCAAAACACCACTTTTGTACGTCATTGTGATGCTTTCCGGTGTTACTGTGTCAGAGAGCCTTCTCATCCCCAGTGCTCATGATGTCTTTTTCAGATACACTCTTCCAAAGCAGTGCCAGTTAACCCTGAGGCTCACATGTATAAGTGCTTACTTATTTACATATTTCTCACATGCCATACTACAAGTGATAGGGCAATATTAGCAACAACTTTTGTCATTTAAGATAATAAAATAGATAAATATATTTTTTAAATATTTACATTCCCTCACACAAACAGCAGCAAGAATCTGCTTTTCAAATACCATTTTCTTATGTTTGAATGAAAACTAGGTAAGCATTGTTGCCTACTAATGGCAATTTCTCGGTTTTCTTCTGTTGCTTGAGCTCTTTATTTTTACAATTCCTTTTTAAGCTTCTGTTAGTGCTTCTAAAAGCTAATGACACACATTGTATCTCAGTTTGTAAAACTATTGTTAAGAGAAAGCTTACCATTGTGCTAAATTGTCTTGAAAATTACTTATGGTGGGAAAGCGTAATTTTTCTCTCTTTGCTTCAACTGCTTAGAATGGTAAACAAACATGCTGTCAGCAAGAACTAAATGTATGTACCAAATCAACAAGAAAGGGAAAAGAAATGTGAAATACATATACATCTCCGTAAACAAGTTAAGTATTTTTGTCTGTCTTAAGGAGTGATCTCTGCCTGCACTATCTAAGACCGAAGTCCATATAAATATTTGAAAATCTTTGATAAAGCTCTTAAATTTCAGGTTTTTTAAATGCAGCCTTCTGGGCCATATATCCTAGTATTATACACAATTTATAATTACAGTGAGTATTCATAACTCATTGTACCATGACAGTTCTCACTTCCCAATTACTTTCTCTTCATTTAAATTTTATGTTCATTAAGACATTCATCAGAAGCTGCCAAGATGTTCTAGCTTTGTAATGTAGTTTAAAAGGAGATTGAAATGAGAACAAAGCGTTAGGAAGCAAAGCAACATTCAGCAGGTACAAATAATTATGTCAGTCTGAATCATGAATGTTGAGGTGACATAGGAATCTTCAGATTTAATTTGCACACTAATTAATTACCTTAATATTTGCATATAAGGAAAGCAAGTATGAATAAGTGTGGTTGAAAAGGTTGGTGCCATGGTCTAGAGGTTCATAACGTTGCAGGGAGCTGTTTTCTCTAATCTTGTTCATGCTGGACTCAGACAAAATTCTGCTAGTGGTTGATAGCAATGAAGATAGAATATCTTTGTAGAGCCCTACCCTCAAGGTTGTAGGATTTGTACATTTAGCAAATGTTGCGGACTTTATTGAGGCCAGGCTTTACAGACCTTTTTATTGCTAAAAACAACAAATTTTGAGAAATCCCAGCTCTGACCTGTTTGGTTCCTCTAGGGATCACTAAACTTGTAGATGTGTCAGAAAAGAGCATGTCAGGACAGGAAACAAATGAAACCTGAGCCTTTTTCTCAGTCAAGGGAGTTATCCAAGGACAGTTTGAGATTTTTGTATTTTCTCAGAGAAAACCAGTAAAAGTAGTTTTGTGTCTCTTGTTAAAGCCTAGAGAAGGGTAAATAACTAATTGAAGTGATGTATCAAAGACGTGACAAAAGAAAGGCTTTTGGCACCCAGTAAAAAGGGATAAGATTGTTCTAGTTCTGCATAAGTTTAATGGATGCTGTGACTTATCCATTCATGCTGAATTCTACAAACCATCTCTAGCATACACTCTTGTAAACACGCTGTCAGGAGGTAAGCTAAAGTATGAACTTGCACAGACTGGACAACTAAGCTGTAATTGTCTGTGTACATATATATCCTGCAGCAAATGTATACTCTTCTTTCATTAAGTTTGAATGAATAACGTTTGATTAAATGAAAGAGGGGTAAAACTACTTTGCTGCAGGGTAAGAGTAGTCTGGGCACTTTACCATGGACCAATTAAGCTCTGGAAATTCAGATCTGAATTGTTTTATGGCAGATTATTTATCAGGCCAGCCAGTTGCCTGAAGAACACACGTGGCTCGCGAGAACGTCTTCCAGCTTTTGACATCCTGAACAAGGCACAAAAGAAATAGAGAAGCAATTTAGCAGTTAATTCTTGCTAAAGAGATGGACGGAATTTTAGATGAAATATATGAGCAGGGAACAAAGATTTTCTAATAAAAAGAATAAGAATTCATAGTTTTTACCAGGATTTTTTCTTATTTTGTTTGGATACCGTTACAGCAACACTATCGCTTAACATTCTGACGTTACTGGTTTCAAAAATAAAAGCATTTTAAGCAATAGACAATGTCTGATGGTTTCTAGTGTCTTAAAGAGAAACTGGGTTTTACATTTTCTTTTGACCAGTAGTTGACGTCTGTAGCCTCGGAAGAAAACACATCCTTCCCATCTTCCTCTTCTCTGCCATCTCCACCTCCTCCAGTTCACAAAATGCAAACTCCATATGGACAGGAAAGAGAGATTTCTTCCTGATGCTAATTAACAGGAATGTACTGGCTAAATGCATGTGGACCAGGCCAGATATTTATATTTTAAAAGCCAATTACAATGAGCATTTCCCCCTGATTACAGTTACCAGCCATGCCATCAGTTTGTGCCTTAAAGCATAAGGAAGCTCACTAGTTATTCTTAGTCATGCAAGAGCCTGTTCGTTTTCTGAAATGATTTGACATACGGCTTCATCATCCTCATGCAACTGTTGTTGGATTCTTCCTGTGGCATCTTTCCTGTACAATTTGTTATTTCCATCCTCTTTCTACATAAGTCTGGAGAACCCTATACTGAGGCACTTGTGTTTTGTCTAATAATCAAAGAAACAAGGTGGACTAAAAGAAAAGGTGAGCTTCAAGCTTTATTCTTGTTCTCTCCTTTATTTTTATAACTATTGTCTGACCACTTGACTTCCAAATTTATCACCTGTCTTGCCAAACCCTAGATACAGATGCCCTCACCCTTCCACATCTGTTGTCCTGCCCACTGACAACCACTCAACTCACTGGGAGCCTGCATCCATCCTGCCCCACTGTCACACACATGCTAGCTCAGCTCGCTCCTGAATGCATCTAGGTTAAGAGAGAAGGGAGTTGGGAGAAGGAGAAGAAGAAGAAAGGAGAAAGGAGAAAGGAGAAAGGAGAAAGGAGAAGGAGAAGGAGAAGGAGAAGGAGAAGGAGAAGGAGAAGGAGAAGGAGAAGGAGAAGGAGAAGGAGAAGGAGAAGGAGAAGGAGAAGGAGAAGGAGAAGGAGAAGGAGAAGGAGAAGGAGAAGGAGAAGGAGAAGGAGAAGGAGAAGGAGAAGGAGAAGGAGAAGGAGGAGAGACTGCAAAGGAATGGCCTTCATTCTTCCAGAATGCTTTCTCAGTCACTCCAACATACTTTTGAGTGACATAATCAAGTGACTTGCTTAGGGAAAAAAAGCACGTAATTAACTTTAAAAACTAATAACGGAGAGCCAGCTTCCTGTAGAGAAATAAAGCTGTTGAAATGACTGTAATTTTCATAGGCTTCCATTAAGTACTGAGCTAGTTAATTTACATCTAGATACAACTATGAAGGCTACAGAATCTGACTGTGAAGCTAACCGGATAGTCAGGCAACTAGCCTGGGCTAACTTGGGTTTTGTCACTGCAAAGTTGCTATAATGAAGTACCTTTTTAAAGCCTTCTATAAAGCTGCCACCATGGGAGGTATGATAGAAGGATGTCAGTGCTACCTTAGCATTTTAATTGACTCCTGTTTCCCACTCAGTATTATTCATTTGCCCTCCAAAAGATCCATTCCTTCCAGGACACAGAACCTGACCACTGTTGTCCTGCTCCAGTAGATTTCTATATTGGTCCGTCCCAGTGTCCATTAGCCAAGGACAAGATGAATTAGGGTCTATCACATGGGTGCATTATCACAGCATGTCAACATTTCCATTATAAATGCTATTTATAACTGTCATAAATATTTGTTCCAAGTTGAAATTCAACTAACAAGGTCTGTACTGTGGGAACTTTACTTATAGTGCTACTTTTCACTAGAGTATGGAAATTTATTTTTAAAGGATTTTATTATACTAGTGCAGATTTAAATTACGTTGAAAAGGGGTTTTGTTTTTAAACATGTGATATCAGTTATACTGGGCTGATGAAAACATCAAGTTCTACTTGACCTCGAGCAATAAATACTTGCTGCTGGTCTGTGGGCTTCTTTGCTGTTGTTTCTATAGGAAGTGGAGTGCCAGAGATGTATTTCAGAGGAAAGGGTAGAAAAAGAATGATCTTTGCAGCTGCATTCCACATTTGCCAGGGAGAGAGAAATAGATGGATAATATACAGAGCATTTTATTCAAAGAAAGTCTGCAAGACTTAAGGTTACCCTAAAAGTAGAGAGAGTTTAGAGAGAGAGAAATACGGTGTTTAAGTTATAGACCTGCATAATACAGATAAATGCCTTTTTCAGAATGGTGTGAAAGATCATGGTGAGAATTTGGAGAGGATGAAGATTTCTGCATTTTATTCATGTAACAGTTATTCTCTCAGATCTTAATCTGAACAGGAGTCAAATCTGGAACTGAAACGTAGCCAGCATGGAAATGGTAGTTGATTTTTTTTTTTGGATGGTGAGATTAGACAGGATGAAGAGTGTAAGAAGAGAAGGAAGTGGGACCAAGAACAGAGTAATCTGTGATTCTCTTCCTTGAAAGTATGTTTAAAGAGGGTAAGAAAAAATGAGGGGAAAATAAGAGGATGAATCATAGAACTTAACAGAGGAAAAATGTTCCAGAAGTGTATGTGGCCAACTGCGTCAAAGGAGGTTGAGAATAAAGTACTGGTACTGAGATATGATGAAGCAATCAGCCGAGGCTCTTCAGAAAGTATCATTTGAGGTTAAAAAGGTATTTGTTGGTTGCTAAACTGTGAAGTATGAGTTAAATTTGGAGAAGAGGAGCAGTAAGGGGTTATTGCAAACAGAGTTTAGAGGTGAAAACCTAGAGTTTAGAGATGAAGAGGGAGAACTGACACTGTAAGAATGGCAAGTGACATGGTGATTAGGGGGTTTTCTTAAAGTATGAAAGATCAATAGTATCTCGGGAAAGAAGCTACAATAGGATGGAGGGCTAAGCACATGCCCTAATCTTACCAGAATTAAACTGATTGGTGAATTTGTGCAGTTCTGGCATTTTCAGTTCTGTAGTCAGTTCTGTTACCCCACTTCATAAGTTTCGTAATTGAGTCCATTGCTAAATGTAAAAAATCAATTTTGCCAGAAGTTCAATGCAGCTTAATGAGTACTACCATGTTTTCATGACATACTGTTTCTTAATATTGAAAAATATTGAATTAACCCTTTACCCTCCAACAAAATTCATAAAACCTCATATTGTAAAAGCAGTGAATTTTGGATCTCTTTATCTGACTTTTGCATCTTTCAAGTTCATAAATCAGTGGTGTTTTTTTCTACAAATGCAAGGGGATAAAGGAAACTTTTTAAAAACTGAAGTCTTCCATTACCATATGATGACATGATGAATCACAGTGACAAGTAGTTCTCCCTTTGAAATATCTTGAGTTTAAATAAAGGCAGTATATTCCTGACTAAATTCCTGACTAGAATCAGCAGAGTCTGAAACCCTGTCTAGTTACTTTCCACATATAAATCATTCAAATGTAATTTCAGTTGTTTGATGACATTTCATGTCTTCCCAGTACTGAGTCTAACTGTTACATAATCCACAAGCATAAGAAATGCTTGATGGATTGTCCCGAACCCAAGCCCTGGGTGCATATCCTAGGCTCTGCTTTTTTATTACTCCTAAAGCTCCTAAAGGTGTTCAGAGAACAAACAATGCAGGCACTGTTTCTTTGTCAGATATGAATTTTGAATGAGCCCAAAGTTAGAATGACTGGCGAAAATTTTACTTGGTTTTTAAATTTACTAAATAACAATACTGTTGTATTGAAAAGCATCTGATAGCTATGAATGATATTTTTCTTGTCCTCCAAAAACCTCTAGGTTGTGTCATTTTGTGGTTTCTTAAAGTTGCTTAGTGGAAGTAGTTCCTGTTTTAATCTGAAGCTAATTGAGATGTATCAGTAGAGCATCTACTATAAATTAAGTAATTTCTAATATCTGTGTAACATTGCGTATGTGAACAGATGAACCAGGAGCTTGAGGGTTGGTTTGTGTAAGAAATTTTGTATAAATTTTTTCTTAGTATACGGTATCAAATTCTGTAAAGGTAACAAAATACAAAACAGAAAACCCTGCTCTTTCGTCCATGTTTGTATGTGGCCCAAGAAGCAATGTACATGATACAACTTCAATAGTCTGTTATCAAAGCCTCACTGGGAACTGGGATGCTCATGTTGAGAGCTTTGATGTTAAATAGAGGCAAATCCATGTATCCTATGCAAGAGGAGAGAATAAACTAAGAGAACAATAAATATTAAGAGACATAAGTATTTTAGTTTTGATTTAAAATATGGTAGCCTAAATCAGTTCCCATTTTAATCCTGAACTAAAATAAACTGTATATTTTAGATTAAAAAAAAAAAAAAAAAAGATATGACAGTTACTAATTCATAGTGTTTTCAAAAGGACTTCTTTAGAACTTCTTAGATAGTTTTCCTGTCTGATTCTACAGGAATACAGGAATACTGGAGGTTGTTGATGAGGGGAAAAAAAGTAATAAATGGAAATGTAAAATAGCAAGGAGAAAGAAGCCAATAAAATGACATGGAAATTGGTAGTCATCTCATCTGATTCTTCACTAATCACTAGCTAAATATCATGTGTGATATGTTGTGTGTTTTTATAATATGGTGAACAACATTATTTAAATCAACAGGCAGTAGTGAAGTGGTATGTTGCAAACACAAGCTGGAACAGAGTTCTCAGTAACGTTTCACAGACAGCAGAAAGTGAGCACTGCCATTCACACCAACAGCCGCTCACCAATTGCAAGCTAGTTGGCAGAATTATCAGTATTTAAATTGAAGACAGTGACTTGCTCCTCAGAAGTGCTATGAGACAGCCTTAAGGGCTGACAGACTCAGCCAGTTGGAGATGAGATGTGAACCTGCTCCTGTTGAGGTCAGTTGCCAGACTCCCATGGAGCAGGGTAATAGCCATGCACCTGAAATGTGATCCAGCAGGAGAAGTGTCTATTCCAGGCTGCATATACAGAAGCACGTCATGGAGAAGAAGGGTAATGGTCCCTTCTCTGCATGATGCCAGTGACATGCACTCTGAAATAGTGTCTATAGCTTTGGGCATCGTCATACAAGGAAAGTGTGAACATGCTGGGAGAAATGTAAAGAAATATAATTTTGCTGGGTAAAGAGGGCTATTACGCCACATTAACAAACTCTTTATATACATACTTATCTCTTCAGAGAATATGCAGTGGTGATGAGAGCAAAATT
Organism: Anas acuta; assembly: GCF_963932015.1. Lineage (NCBI taxonomy): Eukaryota > Metazoa > Chordata > Aves > Anseriformes > Anatidae > Anas > Anas acuta. The sequence goes on along the minus strand of NC_088980.1, from coordinate 125,763,954 downwards.
ACAGCCTTTCACTTCTGCCTATCCTTTATGATAGACATAAAGGAGCTTAAAAAACACCACTGCTGCAGTTAACATTTGCTAAATTTTCCAGGGATTTTTTTTTCCAGTTTTCAGAAAGCAGGATCCCATGAACAGAGATTCATGTCCTATTCTTAATAATGACAGTAAAGCACACACTGACTAAAGGCTTCAATCTCCCTCATGCCTCATTGCAGCCTGGCTGATATAAAATAGGCTCTGCTTTTTTCTGTGAAAAAGCTAAAAGTTACCTTCTCAGCTATTTCATATAAGCAGCCTGCAGGCTCAGAAGCATTCAAGTAGATTATAGCACGTGTGTTATTTAGCTGGGAGCGTTCACATTAAGTACAATGTGTGTATATTATCCAGCCTGGAAAAATGAAGCCTGGCCTAAATACAGGAGCCATATGCCAACACCATATAATCTTGTCAAATATTTTTTGAACTTCTGTCAGTATTCATCAGCAGAGAGTTAGGGTAAGTAAAGAAAGCCGTGAAGTAATTAAGATTGCTGGTCATGAGCAATTTCTGTGCCCATGAGCTGATGTCCCAGTGAGGTGTTAGAGAGCTGTGCAGCTTTCAAAGTGCTGTCTATCAGGTGGGATAAATCTGTTTTGTGTTTCTAGTGGTAATGAGTCCAAAAGTTTAAGAGCCTACACACTGTAATTTATTATGCAAATACAATTATGAATTTTGTTTCTGTTTCTACAAATGTCACAGCAGCTTTAGTCACCATTAAAACAGTTACAGAAAGGAAGCAGAGATTGTACAATCAGGATAAGTAGATTGTTTTTACTTAGTGTTGGCTGCAGACACTTTTTTAGATTCATTAGTCTATTTTTTCCTGCTCTCAGATCTTTCAGTGTATATACGTTTGTTCCATAATGACGTGTTTAGGAACCTTTTGTGGAAGGAAATCTTTTAGAGAGTCATTTCTTCTTTATTCTTCAATTATTTATTGGAGAGTTGTTGGGAATACAAAATATAAAAATGCAGCTTGTGTATTGTATTCAAGTATGATAATGATGGGGTGACTCAAATTAACTTCAGATTTGCAGGAACTGACAGGTAGGGAAAGAGGAGGCAGTCTGAGTTCCTTACAGATAGACTAACGTTTCTGTTGTGTCATCCTACTGTTAGACTCACAAGTTTGTGACGTTGTATATGATTTCCGTTTCCTTTTTTTATCTTTGTTGTTGCTAGCAGCTCAAGTCCAGGTGCTTGAGAAGACAATTTAATATTTTCAAGAGGTTTCTTATAGCATTTTGAGATAACGTAATATCATATACTTTTCAACAAATACCTTTGTAATTTTAGAAGCTCATTCTCTGTGTGAAATAGATAGACTAGTAACAAAGTCGTCAGTTCACAGGCCACACTAATAGTTACCTTGTGTTGTGCAAATATCAGAACAGAGTAAATACAGAGGCATAAAAACTAGCCATGGGTTTGGACAGGTGTATGCATGTCGCTGTATGTGTAGCCAGTAAATAAGTAACTCAGCACTCTTGGTCTTTGTAAACTCTGTGACAGGAAGTGTTTGATGTAGATTTTTATTGATGTCAAAACTAGGAAAATAAAGTATTGGCAGATATTTTAAACATACTAGACAGATATTCTAGCAAAACTACTTGGAAATTGTTTATGATACTGCACAAAACTGTTTCCTAAGAGGAGTTAAGAAAATAGTTGAGAGGGCATCCTTGATACGCAGATATTTGAGTGTTTGGGATTGTTCTACATGAGACACTTGGTAAGCAGTTTCTACCAGTTTTTACCTGTTGTAGGTGCTTATCTTTACTTAATAAGAAGGAAAAGCTGCATTTAAAGCTGAATTGAAAATATGCTTATATTTAGTGATGCTACCTTTTAAAGTTACTCCTAAGTGAAAGGTTCATGTGTTTTAACTTTTATGTCCCAAAATAATGATGTGGATTTGTCAGGTTGTGGCAGTAGCATAGGATCACATTATACACCATCTTTGTGTTACATTTTGAGATCACATTGGTAGTACATGACTTGAAGGACAGCAGGCTACCAGATCAAGTCACAACAGTTCCATAAAATAAATACACGTAGGCATCATTCTCCATGACATTCATGGATCTAGTGAGTATATAACTGTTGGCACATGCTAGCACACTAGTATCCCTGTTGCCTCCAGTGCAGTAGGAGAAGAAAAGCTACGAGAGGCAGGAGACCTTTTCTCCATTAACACCAGCGACAGGACCCGCGGGAACGGGGTTAAGCTGAGGCAGGGGAAGTTTAGGCTTGACATCAGGAGGGGGTTCTTCACAGAGAGGGTGGTTGCACACTGGAACAGGCTCCCCAGGGAAGTGGTCACTGCACCGAGCCTGACTGAATTTAAGAAGAGATTGGACTGTGCACTTAGTCACATGGTCTGAACTTTTGGGTAGACCTGTGCGGTGTCAAGAGTTGGACTTGATGATCCTTAAGGGTCCCTTCCAACTCAGGATATTCTATGATTCTATGATTCTATACTACTAGGGATAGTGTTTAAGGAAGCAGTAATGTTAATAATAGACTGAAAAAACACAGAAGCCTAAGCTGGATAAAATTTCAGCAAAGGGAAGGTATTTTCAAGGGGGGAGGAGGAGGAAATGAGGATTTAGGAGTGAAAGTCAATCAAGAAAGTTTATAAGGCATCCCAAATAGTAAACACTATATTTCAGGATATGTTTGGATTATGCAAAACATGCAGTCTTCTCCCTCATGTTTACCTTGTAGTTTGCTTTCCTAGGCAACCATGGTATCTCCATCCAGAAAAAGAAAAAAAAAATTAATCCAGGCGAGATTTTTGATTTGACCCTTGCTAGGGAAGCTGCTTACTAGCCTTTAAAATGTTGGTAATACCTCACAGAAATGTAGGTGCCATCAGATGCTAAAAGCTAAAACAGGCATCCAAACTTTGGTTTCTTGTAAATATCAACAGACAGTGTGAACCATGCCTTACAGTTTAATTCTTATTTCTCTTTTGTTGTAAACTTTATTTTTAAATTTTAGCCAATGTATGATTTTCTGTTTAAAACATTCTTGTGTATGCTGAAGGAGAGCCATTATTTGAGATGGCATAACCAACTAGGTGCAACCAAAAAAGGGTAATGAGGTCTGTATATGTCATTCGGAAGTAAAAAATTAAATAACATACATGTGCATCACTGGAATTAGGGTATTTCTTTTTAGGAGAATCCCACCTCCCACTTGACAGTCAAGTGCTGTCTGGGGACCAGATATCTCACATACTTTGCTGCATGTTGGCCCAATCATGAAATAGTTGCACTCTTCCATGTTCTGCTGCAGGGACACTATATTCATTAGAAGGGTGCTGCAGACAGCTGGGGGAAAAACATCCTGAACTACAATATCTAAACCAGGCAGAACCCATCTCTCAGAGCCCTATGCCTCTTTGAGCACCTTAGATTACAATTATAGATTTCTCTATGGCTACAATCCCACCCTCTCCAACTCCAGGCCCATTCCATCCCTGTTCAGCCTGCCAAGATGGCTGACAGGGCTGCCAAGCATTGCTAAAGCCATAACCATAGCTACACTCTGCTGTGTTCATCAACATGTTTCATACATGACATTGCACAGCCGTCCATTCATTTGGGCTGAATTCAAGCCAGCAGCCTAGCAGTTAAAAGCCTTTTTTTCCTGTTACACGCGTAGTCTTCAGAAAAATAAGGATAAAACAGAGGAAGTACTAGTGACGTTAATTATAGTTCTTCCCCCCCTCTACGCATATCCACAATGAAGCAATAATAAAAAAACTGTCTTTCTAAAACTCACTGAATATAGTTATTTGCACTTTCTTAATGACTCATTGAATCTCTTATTTTAACAGACTGATAAATGATTATTTTTATTTCCCTCACCTAGTTACCATCCTGAATACTGAGGAATGATTATAAAATAGATAACCTATTGTGAAGTCTAACATGCTAGCATTTTGGATATTTGTAGGATAAAAGGTCCTGTATTAATTGATCATCAGATATGTCAGCAGACTTCTAAGGTTTTATGAATGTTCATCAGAGTAATAAATAAATCTTATCATGAGATCACAGATAGCGTTGCCAACAGTGATTCTCTAAAAAACAATTGATCATATCAGAAGATAACAAACCAGGTGAATTTTACTGGCTTATCTCTCAAACGGTATATAGCAATCTGCATTACTAAAAAATTATTTTTTTTCCTTAATTAGTAGAGTTCACTTGGAAACTTAAGTCTTTAGGTTTTGCTTCAATAATATTGTGGCCTGGTTTTGTACTGATATATAATGAGAAGTTAGAAACTTGAGATAACCTATTCATCATTTACTATTTCATTCTCCCAAACACAAACAAAATCAATGTTTGAATTCCAGTTCAGTAGAGTTTCCAGTTTCTCCAGGAAGATGACATTTGTGGAGACACATCACAGACTTAAGACTGAACACCTATGTTAGCTTTTGGCTACTCAGAAAACTTAAATTCCACCCCTAAATTTTACTAAGACTTCCTGTGCAGCTTCAGGCTATCACTTTACCAAGAATTTTGCAAAACTTTAAGCATAACAGCATTTTTTGACAACTTACCATTGAATTCAGATGAAACATTTGCTTTGGGCTGTGATTTCCTCTTGTTTTAGTTCCCCCGTCCGTAAAATGGGCATAACCCTTTTGTTATCTTTTCTGTTGTATTTTTAGATTGTGAACTTTTCAGAGGAGAAACTCACTCTTTTTATTGAAGAAATATTCAGGAGTTTAGTAAAACAGGGCCTCTAAACTTGGCAGATTTGAGGCATTTCTTGGTACCACCAATGATTTGCACTGAAGTTTGCATATGGACTGCAGCATCCTGTTAGAATAACTTTGATCTTGTCGCCATTCAATCAGGTAAATCTTGCAGTGAAGACTGAAGGTATTTCTGCTAACAATGCACATGTGTAAGCAGAATTAGGGATCAAAGTATCCACTTCCAGGATAGAATATATCTAGAAGTACAACATAAATTTTCTTGAAGCTATTGGCATTTGTTACCTGGGAATTAAATGTGTTAGGTCAAAACACAGGTACAGTTATTAGTTAACTCTTTATATAGTACTAAAATTAGTCAGGTTCTGTTACATAATGTGCATTCTAGTTTAAAAAACAGAAATAGGTTTCCTAACAAATACTTAATGATTGCTTCAAATGTACTTTGAAATTGAATCACAAAATTTCAGCCCCACTTGTACTTTAAACAGTATTTTCTGGAGCATACATAGATATAGCCATACATAGATATTGCTATCTTTTTTCCATCTTCAAAAGACAACTAAAATAATTTTATAATTGAAATACTGTTTTTTCCTGAATTGTAAGAATGGTGAGCAAAGAGTGGAAGAAGTATCATGAAGAAATTGTAAGACATTTTTTAATAAAGTTGTGTTGCTTTTTTTTTTTCTTAGAGAAGCTGTTTCTTTTTTGTTTTGGTTTGTTTGTTTGTTTGTTTGTTTTTACTTACTGTAAAACAGCATGGAGTAAGAACCTAAATTCTATTTCCATATACTAAGAAGGTGATTTTTGCTCTGTTTTTCATTTTCCTGTGAAGAACAAATAGAGAAGACTTGCCTGAAGAACAAAATCAGTCTCTGTGGTTAAGAACACATCAACCTCTAGGTTTTAAATATAGTTATGCAAGTTATGATGACCTAATTAAGTAAAGTCTCTTAGGTAATGCCAGGTAATTCCCAAATTAGCATTTCTGCAGAGGGTATATAATTACAGCACTTTCCATCCAAATTTCTTTTTAAGTGATTTAAAGGTTGTAGCTTGGCCTTCAGAAATAAGAACAGGAGGAGAAAAAAGAGGAGGGGGGAAAGGAGGAAGCGAATGAGGAGGATGCACCTCTTGTGCAACAGCCAGCCAGTTTACAGGTGGAATGCCAGTCCACCAAAAGGACCAGAGATACCCAGGTCCTGTAGCCTGCACTTGTCTATAGGGTCTTAGAGGACCCTGCTTCAGTCACAAACAGTGCAGGACTGCAGGAATATCAGCTGTCATAGCATGGTGAGAGGCTCTCATTCATATTGCTTAGTGTCTCAAATTTAGCTCAGAAAAACCTACTCTCCCCAAATTTTTGCTGTTCCCAGAATCAGATTTTATGTCCTAGTGAAGTTTCACACAACTTTCCTGCCACTGTGAAAATGTTTACCGTGGAAATTGTTTGTTGATATCAACACAATTCCCTGTCTTAGATAATTTTGGTTCAGGGAAAAACTTTCAAACTTGAGTGTCTGCTGCTTAGACTCTTTACACATGGACCAAGTAAGGGATGTCCAAGGTCATACTAGAGTAAATGTAAAGTTGCCAGAGATTAGGATACAATGGATTAACTCTTACAGAAAATATTGCTGTGTTGAACTAAAATATTCAAGAATATAGTATATTTTAGTTTACATAGTACTGTTTTAATTCAATATTCCATTATATTTTGATTCTGCATATTACTAAGAACTGCTGTATTACTTTATAGTAATAGGAAACCACAGAAGTGTTCTTGTGTGTTGTGTTTTTTTTTTGTTGTTGTTGTTGTTTGGTTGTGTTTTTTTAAATGTATTGTCCTTCAGTCCTACCACAAAGCATCATATTTTTTGTTTTTGTTTTTGTTTTTGATCTGCCACTGTATAGGACTGCTTTTCCAATTAAAAGAAGTATTAGCTTAATAATTTTGAGGATATAGAAATGATTATACTAAAGTGAGGCAAAAGGTCATTAAATTGTGGAAATGAGATTTATGCCAGGTTACTCAGTTATGCCAGGTTATTCAGTTATGCATATTGACTATGGAATTCAGAATTGTTCCTTGAAGGGTCACCAACCCTATTGGAAGGAGTCCTGGTTCATTCAGCACCTCCAGAACTCTTCCTCCTTCAGTCCCACCCTATTCCCACATCTTCATCTCTTCTTCTTCTTCACACAGAGGCCAAAATCAGTGAAACTGGCCAGACTGAATAGGCAAGCGTACAGCTTGAAGCTGGAATATATGAATATATATCCACACCTTTTTTCTCACTATCCAAGCTACATTCTGTAATCTGTCTTGAGCTTCAGATTTAATTCTGAGCTGATAAGGTACAAAGTGTCTTCTTAGCCTTCTTCAGAAACACTGACTGCATTTATACTATCCTGCAAGATGACATTTTCAGGCACTGCTTGAGCCACAATCCTGAAACAGCGCCATGCTGCTAATATGTATACCTCACTAGGCCACGGGAGAAAGCATGCGGCTGTCACCTCTCTAAAAATGCCATGGCAGAACCAGAGCACCCTTCTCTTCTCATTTACAGGGCTGGCCATGCTGTCACATCACTTACTGGAGACCTTCCAGGAGGAAGGACATTTTACACAAAAACTCCACAAGAAATTCTAGATTTAGAAGAACTATGAATGTGTCTGCAACCAAAGCAAAGCATTAAATGACATTTGTTCAGCCCAGAGCAGAGCAGGTCGAGGGGAGGCCTCATGGCAGCCTGCAGCTCCCTCACAAAGGGGGAGGAGGGGCAGGTGCTGATCTCTCTGGGGACAGCAACAGGACCTGAGGGGAACGGCATGGAGCTGGGACAGGGGAGGGTCAGGCTGGGTGTTAGGAAAAGGCTCTGCACCGAGAGATTGGTCGGACACTGGGACAGGCTCCCCAAGGCAGTGGTCACGGCACTGAACCTGCTGCAGTTCAAGAACCATTTGGAAAATGCTCTCAGACATATGGTTTAATTTTTAGGTAGCCTGTCTAGAGCCAGGAGTTGGACTTGACAATCCTTATGGGTCCTTCCGAGTTCAGGATATTCTGTGATTCTATGATCCTATAAAATGCTCTTCAAAGCAGAGCAGCTCACTACAGGATCCAACTCCACATGCACACATTGTATGTATCCACACAGTCCTTTCCATTTTCAGAGGCTATTCCTGTCAGCTGCTGACTAACTCACACTTTAGGGTGCCATCCAACTGCTGGCTTCACAATTAGCTGTACGAACCAAAACTGACCCATATCTAAACTTCAGCAGCAAAGGCACATCAATTTTGAACAGGTGGTAGCAGGACGAGCAAGTCAGCAGGAGAAAACAGATAGGTTCATCTACAAAGAAACCTGATCTTGGTTAGAAAACATGTCTTGGTTCTGCTTTCCAGATCAGGTTCTTCTTAGGCACACAGAATTATCATATGTGATAATATATCTACATATTTCTCGAACTAAGAACAGAACTCCATGATTATTTCCTAGACAGGTAAGACAACCCCACCTTCTTCCCACCTTCAAAAGTATTCCCTATAAATTACAGGCAGCTAAGCCTCCTTCTAGGATCAAATGTTAGTGACTCCCTTTCCAAATGGCTATGGCTCTTGTTCCTTCAGAATCAGGCTGTTGAGTGCACTTACACAGAAGAAAAAGGAGGAGTCTGTGGCCCATGTCTCTATTGTTGGATAATGCCTTTAACAATGGGGGCATGCTAAGTCCTGACAAGTATTCGTAGTCCTCAGAAGAAAGCAGGAACTGTGTTCTTTCTGCTTGGAGTCAGTGGTTCAGACAGGTGCATAACCTGATTGTACTGAATACAGTGAACAGACGTAAAAAAAGTCCTTGGCGAATCTCCAAAGCTAACTTCAGAACAGAGCCAAGAATTTAAGTGTCAGAAAGACACGTCTGGCAGGGTTGGAGGCAAAGGATGTATCTCTAATAGTTGTATGTGATGTACTGGAGGGCTTGGGGATGGGAGGGGGTTTGCTCTGTTATGTTGAAGCAATTGCTCTGTGTCTTATCAGACACCTCAGATTTTACTTCGATGCAGAGAGCTACAGCATTCTCTAGTGGGGCTCAGTGTCACTTAGCATCAAATGCTGCCAAATACCCAGTAAAAATATGACACTTTTAGCCTGTTGACAGTTAACTTCCTTGGAGAGTTCACAGAATCAGAGAATCACAGAGTTGTTGATTTGTTGTTGTTGTTGTTGTTTGTTTGTTTTTCGCTCTACACAGAGACATGAGCAGCCAAGACCTGGCTCCCTCCTTGGTTCAGAAATTCCAAAACTGTCTGGAGGTTTTGGGAGGAGGCAGTCACTCTGTTCAGTCATGGAAGGCTTTTAGGTGATCACAGGTAACAGTGGAGAAGGCTGACATTTTGTGAGGCCCAGGAATGCTTCTTACCAAAGTACCTTCAGTCCAAGTGCTGTGATATATTAGTAAATGTCAGATATTTACACATATTGGGCAGTGGAGAGCTGTCGCAGGATGTGAGTTTTCTAGGTAGGTCAGAAACAAAAAGTGCTGCAGCAGCCTTCTATAGAGAGTACGCACAAGATCAATTTGGATGCCACCTGACCAGCACTCCAAGGCTAAAGAGAGGGCGTTCCAGCCTGAGGTGCTCACATCGTAACTGTGATTTCATACATGTCAACTTTGCGTTGTGCTGCCTTTCCCTTTTACCAAGATTACAAAATTCCCTAAGAACCAAGCTTTTAGTCCCATCCTTTTGTGCAGGCTTATCTCCTCAAAGCTTCCTCTTCAAACACCATTTGAGAACAAATCCTGGCTTGTCTAAATCCAGCCTTCTTTTTCAACAACTCCCTGTTTTCACCAGCAGTTTTCAAAGATACCAAAAACCTTGTGATTCTCCTCCTCCTCAAAAGCAATTCCACGCCGAGTAATTCTCATTCTCAACAATGTTTACTTAACAGATGATTCATAACTTCCGAAAACTTCATGCTGCTCTTTGTTCCTTCCTCTCATCTCAGTGTTGTGTAGTGATGCATATGCTCCTGGCATCTGTAAAAATATGGTATCTGCCTAGTGCAGCTAGAACCTCCTAGAAACTCAAAGGAGAAAAATGTGTGCAGACATTTTTCTCTGGGCACAGAATTTCTCTGACATGAAACACAAATAAGCCTCACTTACAGAAGATAAAGAAATCAAAGGAAAGTAGCTGTATTTGCAAAGATAGAAGCAGAGAAAGAGTTGCACTGTATAACAGAGTTCCCCATTTCTGACTTCTCGCAGGCTTGATCCTGGAATCTGGGATGTGGCTCCTAGGAAGAAATTTAGATAATGCTGCCCACGATACAGACAGATTTACAGCAATTTAATTCCATCAACAGAGTGTTTGCTCCCGTCTTTCCACTAAACTGTTAAATCAGACAACCAAACCCTGGAGCAAAACATCTCAGGCAGCTTGTCTTTATGTGAACAAGTGCATAAAAATACACCTTGATCACTGAGTCCTCACTGGTGGTGAGTGTGCTCATGGGTGTTTTGCTAGGATTTTGTGCAAGTATATCCTTCATACTGGCTGCTATATAAGTACTTCCCTAGTGAATGTGAGAGAATTTGTCTTCCTAACCTCAAAGCAGAATGTTATCCACTAGTGGGGTTAACCTGGGTCTTCATAAGGTAAGCGTGATCAGGTTAGGAAGACAAAGCCAGTGTGCATCAGAGTTCAAGGCACATATACATCTGTGTAAGATAAGCTGATGTGCACACATACAGAAGAAAAAAAAAAAAAAAAAAAAAAAAGACCTGTGGTCTATAAGGGCAGAAGAGATATTGCATTCTGATTGTTAAACACTTCCATGTCAAATAGATGCTATCATCATGAGGGTAGAAGTTAAATAGATTAGGGTAATTAAGCAAAGCATACCTCAAAACATAGCTCTTAGAAAAAAAAATAAATAGATAGATATATAGATAGATAATAGATAGATAGAGAGATAGATAGATAGATATGTGAGGTAAGTCAGTTTTCAGTCCCTCAGACTTTCCTCAGAGATTATTTATATCCTTTTTACCCTTTGCAAAGCTAAAGACATAAAGTGACTGAACCAAAACAGTAAGGAGTCCCAAGAATTATCAAAAACTACAGTAACTTCAACTAGAAAGTCAGTTATGGTAAATCTCTACAGAAGTCAGTGAATTTTTGAGTAACACCCCCTTCCCCAACATTTTAGCAATATTGGCTAGTCTGACATCCCAATGCAATAATTTTACTGTGAAGTCTTAATTTTGTTTTAATCTTGATATTTTTATTATACTATTTTCCAGGTCCTGATTATATCAAACAAAAATTTCAAGAAGGAATGGAGGTGAAAGAAAAAACTGAAGAAAAAGTTCAGGAAAAACCAACAACCCCAAAAGAATCACCTCACTTTTATCGAAAAGGTACTACACCCCCTCGAACCCCAGAGGCAAGTCCGAGGCATAGTCCTCCTCTTCCTTCTGAGCCTTCTCCTTCAAAACATCTGAAAAGGCAAAGCTCCACTTCTGGGGCAAGACTCAATCAAGAAAAAAAGCTTTTAGCCACTGAGAATATAACAGCCACAGTTAACAAGCCTTTATATTCAAAAGCACCAGTGAAGGAGGAGGTGGCTGTGAAACACCAGTCAAAGTTTTCAGCCCATCACAATCCCATCAGCACAGAGAATGGGGAGCTGCATGGTCACTACCATGGCTATTATGTAAAAATGAATCCAACAGTGCTTCCACAGGAGCTCAGGGAAGAAGATGATGAATATGTCAACCCATTACCATCAACACTTGCACGGATACCACCCTCACAGAAACCAAGTCCTGCTAGATCTGGGGGTAAGCCAGATGCCAAAGAAAACAAACCTGATACAAAAGTTAAGAAACCAGAAATTGCTGCACCAAAGAATCCAGCTAATAATGAGTCATCTTCAGCAGTGGAAAAAGAAGTAGCAAACAGCTCGGTAAGTACTACAGGAAAGCTTTTCACCTTCACTGCCCTTTTCCGTCTTAGTGCTGAGCTTTTCAGCCTAAAGACAGGCAAGGCCCAGACTTCTGTTAAGTCATTATCTGCATACAGTCTGCTACCTAGAACCCACCCAACTGGAGTGGGGAACACTCGTTCCAATCCTTAATAATATTCTTTTTGAAAATTGGGAAAGGAGAGTTGATAGCCAGATAGTGACAGACTTCTGAAATATAAATCTCTATTGCATCCATAAACACAAGAGTATATTGTATATTCCTTAAAAGTATGTGTGTGTGTGTTTATTTATGTGTTTTGTGTGTGTGTGTGCATGCATATTTGCAAATATACATATAAATATCTTTCTGCGTCTTTTCTTCAAAGCAATGTTTATTGTGCCTCAGTGGATAATTGGGCACTACTAGAAGTTGCACAGCTAGGCTGTTGCCATGATACAGAAATTACTGCACATTCTGTAGCTTCTTCCAAAAATCTTGTTAAAAATAAAATTCAGCAATTTTTCCCTAACATTTGTTAAAGTGCCTAAGGAACTGATGATTGACATCAGGAGCTGTATAATTTACAGCTACCCTTACAGTACATTTCAATGTAATTAGTATCAACACAGGGGTTATGTTCATTTGCTTAAAGAAAGGTAATTTTGAAAAGCATGAAAACCTGGTAATGACAATTTATTTGACATTCAATTAAATTTATGCAGTATATTGTAGTCTAGCCATCATGTGTTGCATTTTTGGAACTTCAGGTCAAAGAACATCAAAGGCAAAAAAGCAGTCAGAAGTCTGTATGGGCTTCAGAGATGACAGACATATTTAAGGAAAAGTCCATTGAGAATTATTAGTACAAGGATACCACCTCAAGAGCTTAGGCATTTTTTAAGCAACAAGTTGTTGGAGACTAGAGGGTATTTGGGAAGAAGAATCCCTGTACACACTTGCTCTGATCTCATTCTCTAAAGGTCCGCTTTTGACTACTGTTGGGGGCAGGATGCTCCCCTTCAGTCTGACATTCTGACAGTCCAGACATTCTCCTATCTTCATTTTCCTCTCTGCATTGACTGTAGTCTCTGAAAAAAAGGCAATTGTGCATCTAAATATGTATTGTTTTAAAATGCAGACTTCTAACAATGCTTGGGTTTTAGTGTGAAATGAAAAATCTAGCTTTCTCTATCAGGAAATGGAGAAGGAAATTTAAAACTGAAATATTAAAGATATTAAATCTAAAACTAAAATATTCAGATCACGATGAATCGATGAATCTGAATGTTGTTTAGAAATAACAGAATTAACAATAGATATGCTGAAAAGGAGAAATAACTAATAAGCATTTCTATTCTGTGTTAAAAAAAAAAGAGTTTTTTTTTTGTATTCAGAACCTCTGATGATAATAAAATTATTGCTGCCCAAGAGAAACTTGGGAATACGTTAGTTTTAGATCCTGGACTTAGCCTCTAGCAAATGAGGAGGTCTAAGTAATTGTGATAATTTTTTAATAAGCTTTATTTTTCTGAATCATTTTTGCTACTCCAGCAGAAAAATAACTGTGTCATTATTAAAACAGGATAAACAGAATGACCCAATTAATGAGATCCTGCTAGTCTAACACTGAGCTCAGGTAAAACAGTTGAATAACACCAAACTTCATTAATAAATAATTTCAAAATTGAAAGGTAAAAGAATTTCCAACCAACATGCATTGTAAAAGATCTTGTCAGATAAGCTTGTCATCTTCATATGAATACCCTCAATCAAGAAGGTCACTTGATTTGCTTTTACACAGTTATTTATTATGACAAGGAAGACACAGTAAAGCAAAGACTAAATGTCACATTAAAATCATTTTTAAAAGACTGAGGATTTTCAAAAAGTAATTGGAAAAAAAACAGTAATTTGGTAATTCGGTATTATGCTGGTGAGGTCATTCTTGGATTAATTCTGCTGCACTGCTTTATTAACATGCTTACTATTGACATGGAAGAGAACATAAATATGTTGCCCGTAAAGTTTGCAGAAGACACAGAGACTAGGAAGCTGATAAATAATGAAGACAACAGATAACCAGTACAAACTGATCCAAATCACCATATAGAGAAGATGCAAGTATAATTTTCTATCTGCAGTACAGCAAAATACAAGATTGTATGTTGAAAGACAGTTGATAAAGCCTGGCCATGCAGCAGGGAAAATGGAAAAGGCTGGTAGATCAGGAGCAAGAGAGGCAACTGAGGATGAGCTCCCAGTCTGCTGTTGATGAGAAGCGTTAGTATAATCCTTAGATTTATCAACAGGAAAGATTAAGCAAGAGTACATGGGAGACTATTTTATCTGTTTTTGGCACTGGTGCAACCACTTCTGGAACAAAATACAGTGTCCATAAATCAGAGATTTAAAACGTAAAAACCTTAAGGGAAATACCTGTGAAGAGCTTCAAGAGTAAATAAAATGTGTTATAATGAAGGATTCAGATATTCAAGGCAGAAAAACTGTTTGACACATTAAATCACACTTTGTATGTCCACTTTATAAAATAGTTTCCCAAGCTATTAAGGCAATTGTATAAGAACAACCAGGTGAAAGTTGAAGCTGGACAGGTTTAGATTATAAATATTAATTTAAGTCACTATTAATGAGATTAATTACATGTAACATCAGTTTTCATTAGTGATCACTGAATAGTTCAATAATGAGCATTTTGCCAAGATGACGTCCTGTAGTTTAGCAGGAAGCTTATATTCTGTTTTGTGCAGGTCAAACTAGATGTTCACAGTGGTTTTGTAATCTGCAAATCTGTATTACAGCTGATAACAGCCCTTTAACCTTTCAAATCTCACAGATATGACTCCTATCTAGGGTAACACAAAGCTGTCAGGCTCGTAAATGTCGAGTGAGCACACACAGAATTTCAGCCTGATTTGAAATTTTTCACTCAGCTCTGGTGAAAATATGTGGTTAGAAATGGTCTCTAATTTTCTTTCATTGCAACCAGACCAAATCATAGTTTGGAGCTGATGGAGTCTTCAAATTAAGAAACCAAGCAGCTAAACAGCTGTTTATTGACCTTATAGAACAATCAGGATAAGGACTGTGAAGTTATAGCCAATTACCAGGAAAGGTGGAAGAGTAATCAGATATTGCACATTAGCTACTGTTTGTTTACTGGTATTATAGGTCATCTAGGATCTGTCCCTCTGCTTCATTTGGAGCACACTGAATGCATTACTCTTACTCTCAGCATGTCAATAAGGAGAGAAGGTAGAGATTAGGAACTCATTTTTAATATAACAACATTTTGAAGGATATGTAGAATGTTTATTTTTCAAAGATATCTTCCACTTGTGTCTATAAATTTGCCCCAGTAGAATGAGTTTCCTAAAAGTGAATTGCTGAGGAAAAAACAGATTAGTGTACTTCTCTTTATCCCAAGCAGTTCTGAATGTTAAGAGAATTTAGAATACTAGGGCTGCTTTAGAGAATTATTTTATTTTATTCAGAATTGCAATTGCTCTCTATTCATCCTGACAAATAATTTTGTTGTGATTTGAAAGCACATCTGCATTAGATCCTCCATAAAATTTTAAAAATATATTTGTTAGGATAGAAAGAAAACAAACTCCCACTCCCATGAAAA
This sequence comes from Anas acuta, assembly GCF_963932015.1. Lineage (NCBI taxonomy): Eukaryota > Metazoa > Chordata > Aves > Anseriformes > Anatidae > Anas > Anas acuta. Next base: position 125,748,543 of record NC_088980.1, on the reverse strand, counting down.
GACAGTGAGAAAACATGGTTTGGTTATAAAATATTAACATATAACATTCATTGAGCACTTTCATTAGGTTATTTGAAAGTGCTCAATAAAATTATGCTGTGCTTTTTCTGGCTTTCCAGTGAGAGTGCATTAAAAACATAGATATAAGACATACAATTTTTACTTCCTCCTTCCATGCTTACAAATCTAAGTCATTTCTCACATCTGAATGAAACATGGACCTTTAAGATATCCATATGTGTTAATTTGGATTAAGAACATTAAACAACTTTATTTACAGAGAAGTTTGTGACACCTATTTTATTAATAAAATTCATGGATCATATTTTCTGTGAATCTGTTATATCCTTAAGAATGTTATTGGAAATCATCTGTGCAATAAATTTGTTACAGCAACAGTATTGATTCTTTTAGTATCTCCATTTCTGGCATTATACTTGAAAAATATCAGCACATACTTATGCCCACACTGCACTTAAAGTATATAAATGTATTTCTCTACATTCTTATTTTCTAATGTTCAAAATTAAAGTTTTGAGTCATTTCTGAGCTTGTAAGAAAGAGCCATAGGAGTCTGTCACAGTTTCATCAAGGTGAAAACATGCATAAAAACAGTGCCAAAGTCCCTGTTCATCAACTGCTCCAAAATAGTGTCCTGTTTGTAAACATTTACCCTATTAAATGGAAAGCAAATTATCCTTTTTTCACTGACCATTAGGAACGTTCAGGTTACTTTACATAAAGAATGCAGTATTAAGAGTGCACAGACATTTAACCACAAACCAGTATTAATTGTTGTTTCTAATTGTACATTAGCAGCCTCTAGCCCCAGTATCAACTTGCATGCTGCTATCACACCTTGACTGAGAGGTGATTTATGATTGTCTTGGATTTGGATAAAAAATAGGACTGAATTGCAAAAAAAAAAATACCATCGTAGTGTATATTTATGAGTACACATTTGATTTGTCTGACGTGTCCCTGTGTTGCCCTAGGACGGGGAGAAGCACAGGCACTAGTGTTCTACGATAATGCCAGGGTTTTTCTGTTTCATTTTGTAGGTCAAGATTTTTAAGCTACATGGACTGTTTAGCTTGCTTTTTACCTCTGTCTAAAATCATTGCATTTAGCTGAATGTTACCTAGTGTTTCTACTTCTGTCTCTTTGTTCACTTAGCATCCAGTTAGTAAGGGATATAGCTAACATGACGTTAGAAAAATAGACCAGTATTTGCCTGATCCTAAAAAAAAACACTCTGAGCAAGAACTTCATGCTAAATTTAATTGACATTCCTAATGTGATGGGATTATAATACTAGTCTTAATACTTCCTGGCTCTACATTTTAAGAAAATAACTTTCTTTGCTCCACATTTTAAAACCTAATGTGTGGATATATTTTCAACTGCGTAAGTGGCTGACGTACTAGAAGCTAGAAGGGCAGTTTCTGAGCAGGTCTGGACTTTTTCTGCTACAGCTTCTTTATTGCACCTGTGCTAGTCACTCTTGGACTCTTCAGACTAATTTTGGCTTTTGCTATTTTAAGCCCGTGCAGGACACCAAAGTCTTATTTATGGTATTTGTCTTAAAGCGTTAAATGTTCATTTCATAAGTGTCTATAGACAGGTAGTGGTTTACTGAATAATAACCATGCACTCTACAAATACTCTGATCATTTACTAGTGTATCAGAAAACTGCTGTGGGCTCAAAGTCTTAGAAGAATAGGAAATGAAATGCACAGAGCAGGCTAAAGGAGATGAAGTTTCTTTGTCTAAAGCATAAACTATCGTAATAGCATAATCTATTATGCATTATTATCATAAATAGATTACACATTTTTCTTTGATCTTCATATAAATTCAGCAACCAAGTTCTTAATGTGTCACTTTCTTCTGTCTTTGTAGGTGAGATCTCTTGATTCACAATGAGAGATCTCTTGATTCAGAACACACCCCTTATTTTTTTACCCAATTTATCTAATGTTACCATAATGAGATTATTAAACCTGTCTAACCTGATAGATGCATCTGTAGAGAAGTTCCCTCTTCCTTCTCCAGACTTAATTCTGTAAGACTGTGCACTAATGATAACGAGTTGCTGTTTGAGCTGTAGTCCCAATTTCCTATTCAGCCAAAATCTGTCTTGCAGCTATGAGGATGCTGTTTCAGGATATTTTAGGTAATGAATAAGTTCCTGGCTCCTGTCAATTCCCAGCAGGTCTTCAGTAGGAGTAAGTCAACTTGATTTCCATGAATGTTATTTTAAAATATGTAAAGTGCTAGACACCCAAATCCCAGTAAATTTTATTGGCTTTAGGCATTGATCTCCTTCACGGTTAATTGCAATTCCTATGTAGTGTAACTGTAAAATTTTTACGTGGGAGCCCAAGCTACTAAGGATCTGTTGATTTGATTTTGGTTACACTGAGTCCCTACAGATGCTGAATCCAAATCTGAGTGCAAATCAGTAGTGTAATCACACTCCTTGCCAGGTGATATGTATCATTAGCGTGTATGTATTATTTTAGTTTGTCATATGAGATTCTGGGATTCTTTTTGAAAAAGAAAGATTAATTCACTCTGAGGGTGTTGACACCAACATTCAACATTGCCAAACTGAGAAATCCTCAAGTTAGCTGTTGTTTCAAGTTAAGCATATTTTTTTGTTCAAAGTCTTTCAATATGGCTTTCATGCATAAATCTCACAATTTTCAGACATCATTTGGGGGGAGTCATCAGTTCTGAATGTATTGGTAGGTACTTGGATTTCCTTCACAGTATGAAAGTACAGAAGAACCACAGCTATCACAATTGTGACAGTGCCAGAAAGAGAAGGAAGAAATGAAGCCCAAGTTGCACACTACCACAGCTAGCTAGTAACAGTCCTGTGGTCAGAAACATAACCATACCTGGAAACATGCTCTAGTTTCATACCTGTTCTCTGTCACCAAGCATCTCAGATTCTTTGGCGCATAGTGGCTTGCTTCCAGTAGGATGGTTCCACTTCTGTTCTGTGACCCAATGGTTAAACAATACCACTGGTAAGTGGGAACCTGGTATTTAAAATCCCTTTGACTAAGGTGACCCTAAGCCCTAGTCTTCGATTTTCTAGTGAATATTTCTGACATTCTGCCACTAAGCAAAAGGCAGATGTTGCTAATACTATTACCCATAGTTTCTTGGCATAGGTACATATATCTCTTAATAAGGGAACTTCAAAGGGAACTTCATAACCTATATGAATAGAAATGCCAAATGGGGTTAAACCCCCACAGGGTTTAAGCAGTACTTGGCAAAACTTATTTTGTGACTTATTCAAGAACTTAGCAGTCCACATCTGCCCTGCTATCTTTACTACTGTGTACAGGTGTATTCTGGTAGAAAGTGTTTCATGGGGCCGTTACAGGATGAAAGCATGTGGTACAATAGTGGCACAAATACTGTTTCCCAATTACACTGCTAATGCAAACTTCTTGGAGCAAATTCTTATACTTTCCCATTCCAGAGGTTACATAGCTAACGTTATCACTGCCACGAAGCATAATGAATTTCTACAAAGCAAGCTTCTTGTGAAATGTCAAAAAAAAAAAAAAAAAAAAAAAAAAAACACAAAAAAAAAACATAATTTCTAATGAAATGTATTCATTCTTATGGGAGCCAGTGATCCTTATGTAGATCAGTTTTCTGGAGACATTTTCTGATGGACATTCTTGTGTTTTAGGAAAATATTGTCTGAGTGAGGAGTTTTTCTGTTTCTACTTGAACAAAATGTGCACCTTAAAATAGAAACATATACAAATCTCTGTGAAAATATTTTGTATTATACCAAATACTACTTAAGAGAAGAATGGAAGAATTGAGAATTTCCATCTGTTGAATACATTGTTTCACGTTGTTTATCATCCATGTTAAAAAAAATGTTTCTAGAAGTGGTGAAAAGAATTAAAAACTTTGTTACTTGCCTTCAAAGAAAGAATAAAATTATGTAATAATCAAGAGCTCATTTTCTAGCCAAGTTTAGCTCTAGCTAGGAAGGGAAGGAGTATTTTGGCTTTTCATGTATTCACTAAATAGGTATATGAGATAAGGATTTATGACCAAGTGTCAAAGTAGATCAAAACAAATTTTTAATTTTGCAGATGAAAAATCTTTTTTTTTTTTTTTTCATCTGTAATGGAAACATAGCTAGGGATTTTTGGTGGAGTAGGAATAACTTTATTTTTTTGTCATTTGGTTAACAACAACAAAAAGAGCATCACACAGCATCGCGCAAAAACTCCTGTTTTGAAATGAGTTGGCATCAGGGAAAGAACCCACTGTATGAATGAGGAACGGTGCTCTGGCTTCAAGTTTGTGTCCTTTATTTTGTTTTATTTTTAGCTGACACCATTTTTTATGTTTATGGGTTTGTTTTCATTTGTTTGTACAGTCAGTTGTCAGACCATTATTCCCACTGTGATTGAGAACAATGTGATAATATACTTACCTGTATTTATCCATTTAATTTTCACAGAGGTGATATTTAGCTCACTTGAAAACCAAGAGTAATAGCTAAGTTTCAGGAGCAGAGTCCGTATCTTTGATATTTAAGTAATCCTTCATACTGAAGTCAAAAATGGTAGAAATGATAACGTCAGATCCTGTTTGTTGCTGTGGACTATGTGGAAGGTTGATTAATTTTGTTATCTTTATTTCATTTTCAGGGCCCTAATTCAGTCATGATTGCCCTGGTAATGCTGTTGAATATTGGTTTAGCCATTCTTTTTGTCCATTTTCTAACTTGATTGGAATTAGAAAAGGTAAGCAAGGTCTTGTTTTCATATGCAATCACCACATCCACCCCACCTCAAATTATAAAGATTGAATTTATTTGCATACTTTTAACGTTCCCTACTTTAATTTTAGCTATGCCTGAATGTGATTCAACATAGTTATTTAATTATGTAACTGTTTTGACCCTTCAGTGAAGTCATGACAACTAGTGGTGTTAGCCCACAGTTCTCTGCAGTTGTGTCATCAGCCTGTTAAATGGCACCAGGCATACTCAGACACAGGGAAGGAGGCTTGGCGTTAGGATGGGCGCAAGAGAGATGAAACTTGGAAAATTCAGCCAGGGGCCCAGATCAGTTTCTCTGCTGATGGTTTGTGGCTTTGGGGTCCTCTGAAAGCTGAAGCAAGCAGCCATGTCGGAAAACAAACAAAATAATCTGCTGAAGCAGCCCTGCCGGTGAAGTGCGTTGGCTTCTCCATCTGTTCCAGCAGAGTGTGACTAAACTGGAAATGTACGGAGCTGCACTTTTTGTTGATGGAAGCTAACAGCTGCCTTACTATTTTACCGTCTGATGTTTTTAGTGGGGAGATGGGAAAACGACTGCCAGAGGAATGTGGTCAGAGGATTCTGTTGCTGTGGAAGTGATTCCAGCGTTCACTCCTATCTCATTAGAAGAAATAGTTAGCAGCATCAGTCACCAGTCTTATTCCATTACCTGCTGCTTTTAACATCTCCTGCAGTGTTCTGGGAGATCGAATTTCATTTGCCTGTGCATGATTCTGTTCATTCGTTGTTTATGAAATTTGATGTATAGCCATAACATAGTGTGTAGTCCAACCTGGAGAGCACTACCAGTTCTGCCTAGCGGCAGAAGCAGAAGAGGAGACCTCTTTTTCTAATCTGAAGATGTCATTCTTTAATTCATTTTCCTAAACCTGAAGAGTCTTTTTGCTTTAAGGTTTAGGAAGTAATTTACCATGACTGCAAAATTTAACGCTGTTGATATCTTCCTAAAAGTGATCAAACATTTATGCTAATAGCAAGCAAATTATTCCTAATAAAAAAAAATAAGAATCTCAAGTTGATATCAGCACATTCTAAACAGGAGGTGAAATACCAGAATAATCTGAGAAAGACAAGATATGGGGTTTGCATGTTGACTTTTTTTTTTTTTTTAATTCTGGTGCTGTGGTAATTGGTGATTTGAATTATTATGTTTCAGCACTGAGGTATTTTGCCAGCAGTTAAAATAAAGTCTTGTCTGAGTGCATATTAATACAAGTTACAGTTAAGCTAGCTAATGCTCACAATAAATTTTCGTAATTTTTAAACACTAGATTTGTGTTGAATACATTCAGGTAGAGCATTTAGACATGTTAAGTGATTGTTTATCAATTCGATGCCTTCAGTGTCTTTGAAGTCCATTTATAATTTTACCTCAGCATTAAAAAAGCCTCAATTTTTTTTCATTTGGAAAGTTTGTCTTAAGTAGTTTCACTGCCCTTTGTTACAATTATGTGATCATGTTTCTTTTATGTGCCATTATACTGTAATTACTGTACCCTATATTAATCAAAAGCATGCTTATTTACTGAAAATATATGGTGTGATCATTTGGAAAGTAAATATTTTAATTTCAAAATACAAAAAGCAAAGGGCTTGTATTACGGTTTATTTTATCTCTCTTAGACAATATTTCATACAATATAGTTTTTGAACATGTTTGTAAACTTTGTAAGTGTTTGCATGGTGTAATGGGCAACATTCTTAAGAGTACATTAGCTATCTTTTGATGCAGCATATTAAAGTAATATAGGTGCAGACTGAATATTGTGCAGCAAAGCAGCTCTAAGCAGGGCAGTAACACCGTGGTGTTTTTTACAGAAGTATGTTGAGAATCCTGTGTTTTGACCAGTGTGGATAAAGAAGAAAGCAGAAAGAGAGCAAATGAAAATAAAACTTGTATATTTATTTTTTAAAGAGTCAAAATTGTGTTTTAAATTTAGGGAAGTAATTTTTAAATAAGAAAAAAGTTTTAAAAGTTACTGTTTAAGCCTTGACATAATGGACAAAATGTTCAAACAGTGAAATCACCCCGTCTCCTTACATGGGAGGTAATTTTGTAACTGACATATTTAATTCCTATTAAATGTTTATTTAAAATACTATATGCTCTGGAAATAATGGGTAACAAATCTTATGAAAATGTTTATAAATTTAAGTAAGCATGTTAGTACCATTTATAAATATGTATGATTTATAAGCTTTTTTAAAACAAAGCTCAAACAAATTGTTGGTATTTTTCTAAAATGTGCACAGCTGTATTTTACATGAAAGGCTATTTATAATTGGTTGTTATACTGTACACTACATTTTGGACAGCACAATGAAGCCTGCCAATGTACTTAATAATGTCATTTTGTCTATTTAAAGTTTCTTGCTGTCAAAGAATGAACTCTTTATCTATGAGTTTATTTATAATTCTTGACCCAAAATGTATAATGTACAGTTTTCACAACTGTATTTGCTCTAATAAAAATAAGTTGGTTATTAATAGAGTTTCAGACTAGTTCTTCCTGTTTAAGAATTACTTCTTGCACTCTCCAGAAACGATTTTTCTAAAAAATTCAATAAACAAGAAAGGAACCTGGAAAATTGGTGAAGTTGTGGCCCCTTTCAAATCACTGTGAGTTCCTGTTTTCAACAAAACCATTCTAGGAAATGTTTTTAAATGGAAAAAAAAAAAAAAAAAGGCAAATTTCCCCATGTGTCTTTTATCTTTTGATGCAGAATTTTCGTATGTGTGTAAATGTAGTATCTTAAATTATGCTCCCACTACAGAGATGGTTTAATCAGTCTGGTTTCAATCAATGATTGGTCCATTAAGAGCTGTTCCTGTAAGCAAATAACTTTTTTAGACTTCCTTCCTTCTCCGGGTCTTCACAGACTCAAAATGAAGTGAAGAAATGTGAACCATATTTTACAAAAAGCAACGTCACTTTTAGAGTTTTCTTAAAGCCAACACATTTGCTGAACTAGTAAATCAGCTCAGAATTCTGCTTTTGGATTCCTGTTCAGATTACTAGTCAACTGTACTTCAATTCTAATGTTTAGTTATAAAGGAGAGCAAGTGTTATTAGCATTTTCAATGGAAACTTATTTGTAGTAATATTTGAAAGAATTGTTGCTGTCTTATTTTTCTAAATTCTACCAGCACGAAGTTTAATTTTTAGAATTTCTATTTTCTACATAATAACCTATTCCCTAAGGAAAATTTTGACTCTTCAAGTAGAGAAAGAGGCATTCTCAAAAATCTTAAACAGATGTCATTGAGATGCATTTTGTGATCTACGCTGATCACTGACATTTCGAGATTGGTATCATATTTTACTTGTTTAAAAAAGTAAAGTTCAAGTATTTCTTCAGTTCTGTGAATATGATAACACATTCAAGAATATGTAAATCTTAAAAATCTTAAAAACAACAAGCAAAGGATTTCCCGAGAAATAGAAGAAAAAAACATTTCCATAATCAGCTGACAAATATGGTATCTTTCCCTGCTTAACAGTATTCATAATTCTTAAAAATCAACATCTACGTAGAAATACAACATTTTTTCTATGGTGTCTGAAAGCAGATGGACAGTTCTTCTCTGAAATGTTTTTACCAGTAGCTTATATCAGTTGTAAATGGTTTTACATGGGAAAGCATCTGCCATGCCTAAGAAAAAATAAAATAAAATAAAATAAAAACATGGTCACATAATGCTACTTAATGCACCAAGATTTGTTCTGGCATTGAAAATCTTACCCAAGTTTAGTGCAAGGACTTTTTTTTTCCCAGGCAAAGCAGTTTCTCCAGGCAGAGCCATGTGTTTGCCCACTGATGCCATAGGCAACAAGCTCCTACCTTTTAATTTGAGGACTGCTTTCTTGGGCAATTCCATTTATCTGACTAAACAATGTGTAGACTGTACACAGAAATAAATAAATAAATAAATAAATAAATAAATAAAAAGGCAAATTAATGATGATGAGGTGCCAAAAGCTGGAAAAAAAAAAAAAAAATCACTGCTGTTCAGCTTATCTAGTCCTTTATTTACTTACAAAATTAAAGCAGCAAGGAGTGCAAATAGTGTCTTTTCCATTTGTTCTCCAAAAGGAGATCCTGTTTGATAGCAGAAATTTCATGACATATCTCTACAAATTGCCTTTCAGGTATGTACGTATGGTGAGAAAAAATCATTAATACAATTGAGTGCTGACTCTAAAAGGAGTAAACATCTCTTTGCAAGCATTTGATTAAAAGTCTTGAAATATTTACATAGCTTGTAATAACATATTGTATAGCCATAAATACCTCTGTTAAGATACAGTTACACGGTATTAAAGGATACTGACAATAACCTGGATGCAATGGTAAAAGCCTGCAGAAATTCACTACATAGTGAGATACTGTAACAGTCTTAGCTAGTTGTTATAAAACCACGTTATAAAACATGGTTGTGAATTATATCTAAATGGTTTTATTCATAGCTCATTTGAACCATTTAGTCAGGGGGGACAATTCTACATACTGTTCTAATATGGAAATGTAATTCATCAAACAAAGAAAATGAAGAGAGTGGAAATTAAATAAGCCTTTCAAATGAAGTCGTCTTCTCAGTCTCATTTAATATTCAAAGAAAGAAGAAAAAAAATAGAAATTATGTTAAGTCTGAGGAAGAACCTGCATATGCCAATGTACTGTAACTGAGCCATCTACAGAATCCATCTCATTTTTTTTTTCCTACAGAATACAGAATCTGCAAAATAAGAATATCTGGAAGCATAATTTCCATACACAACATCTTTAAGGAAAATTGTCTATAATGTTAATGTTTTTTAAACTAACAGAAAAAGTAAAACTGTACATGTCTAAACAGTTTATGTTGTGGTCATCACTGTTGGGGAAATCTCTCAGCCTCCTCAAAAAAAAAAAAAAAAAAGCAAAAATGAAACCTGTAACGGAATTTGTCAAAATCTCTCATGTTGCTATGTTATTTTGTTTTGTTTTTTTAAATTAAAAAAAAAAAAAAAAGTGGCAGCATTTTATCCAATAATCTAAATTTATTCGTGTCAGTATTTGTTTGTTTCATGCATTTGCTTTTCACAATCAATCAAGACTGGTTATCTGGGAGAATTTAAATGCAAATTGGCGGTATACTAAGCACCATTTCTCCAGGAGGAAGGTTTTGAATTTTTTTCTCAGAGATGGAAAAGAACAGGATTTTCCTAATCACCCTTGAAATGTTTTTTGTTGTATGCTTTCTGTGCTGCCACTATTTTTTTTAATTATCTTTTATCCTTAACTGCCCACCCACCCCCAACTCTAGCAAATTCAGCTTATTCTTCTGTTCCCCACAGACAGCTACTTGCCCCCACACCTCAGCCAATTATTCCAGCAACTCAAGGTTTTTCTATTGAGCACACTTGTTCAAGAACTGAATTTAGCTCACTATGAGTTTAGCTGCAGAAGTCACTTCTGTTGCAGCATGTAGTACACTGAATTACATGTGTCATGTCACAATTTTCATTGGGTCCAGTCCTCTGCGTACTGTTGATGCTGGTTTGTGTGACTTGCAATGCTACACTCACCATCTCCAGTATCAGGGCAGTGATTTAAACACAGTACTTCTGAGTTGAAGAGAAAAGAAAATGCCTGAAAACTGTACACGGAGATTTCTAAGGGCCCTTCACAACTCATAGAAACCAACATAAGAATGTCATCGCTGAGGAAAACATCTGCTGTCATCTGGGTTATGAGCTCGGGTTATGAGCTCCACTACAAATGCCCCCGGTAAGATTCTGATAAAGACTGGACATATGGCTGAAGGTGATTCACAACTCAAGACCAAGGAGTCTTTCTGAGGGTTGTGATTTCCTGTAAGTGTGCGGTATGATGCTTTCTGGACTTGCTACAAAAATGTGGATTGTTAGATGGAATAAAATATATCCTGTGTTGGAAAATTATTTTGGCTCAATTGCCTGAGCTTCCTCCATGTCTTAGACTTAACAATCAGGCATCTCTGTAGAAATTGAGGCACATACACCTAGATGAGGGCTAGGTTTTACTTTCTTAAGTGACTTCAATGTTAATTAATTAGGGAACAGTAAATGGCAGAAAAGAAATTATAGTTTTTAAGCCTGTGATTTTGAACTCTGCTTTTTTATGCTGATTTATCCAAATTAGAAGAAAATACAGAGAACAGACCTCTGGAATAGATTCCCAGGTATTATCTTTCACAATAATAATTTGTATGGTAATCCTGATTTCCTTTGAGATGGATCCTTGAATTTGAAAGAAGAGACATGTCTTTCTTGAATTTGCAAATTGCACAGCTAACTGAAAAGCAGCTTGGCACAGACACTGTATTAGACCACAAATGACAGATTTTGACCAAGAGTTTTGAGAATTGTTGCCTACATTTGAAGTCTTTAGTCTATACATGGTGACCTAAGGGGAAACATTTTTCAGTTCCTGAGCACCTCATAGTTACCATCCAAACACATTTGTGGGGAGGTGGGAAGGAGGGAAGAAATCAGGTGAAAAACTGAAAACTGAAGCCTGTGTAAACGTTGAAACTGGCCTACAACTATGCAGAAGGTTGAAAGCATTTAGATGTGGATTTTGGATCAGCCATTAGAGCTACAGGTCCTAAGTGCAGGATACCTGCACTACTCTGGATTTGGTCAGAACCCAAATCCAGATCTGGTCCCAAGGACACACAGAAAAAATGCTTGAGCTGGAAGAGGTTTTACGGAAGGGAGGGGGGGGGGGAGAGGTTTGCTAAAAACCAGGGTGCAGTGACTCTGGGTTAATTAAACTGATACATTCTGTACTTCTGGAACAGTGTCATTAGCTGTATTTAACATTGCAATTTTACTATATTCAGGACATGTCCCACAGAATACCTCTGAAAGTGTCATAATATAATGGTGCTTAATTACTTACCCATTTTTAGCTGCAAAGTACTTTTATCATATAATACCACCCAGTCTTCAAAAATACCGTATACTGGCTTCCATTTTAATTATGACAGTTCTGGATTTTGTTTAGGCCACTGATGAGAAAGTCATGAAAGTATGGGATCGGCTGCCATGGAAACAGGGAAGACAGAAGAGCACCAGCAGCATTTTGCAGGGGCTAGGACTAAAAAAGACATTCTGCAAAGAGAAAGTAAAATGGCATTTACATTACAGTAGATGGCTTCCATGCATTCCTGCCATACCGAGGCAACACATTCCTGGCATTGATTGCAACAAGCCTCCACATGTTCCCATGATACAGAGCAGAGCAGGAATTGTCAGAAGGATTGGAAAAAAATATTTAGGAAAAAGGAGGTGCAGCCATGTTGAAGTTGAAAACAAGAGTAGAAAGTAAAGGGAAAAAAGTGAGAGGAAATGTGAAGCAGTAGAAGACCTATAGATGTTAAAGAGAGGGAAAAGGACTTTATGGAGAGAAAAAAAATACAAAGGAAGGAATGATACTAGAAACAGAAGAAACTGAAATTTGTTCAATAGGAATATAAAGAGGATAGAAGACTGAGAAGTAACCATCTTCAATACATAAACAGCTGCTCTAGAAAGCTGCTTTCCGTGCCCACAGGGATTAAGACAAAAACAGATGGGCTTAAACTGCATGAAAATTGAGATCTGTGCTAGGCATGAAGAAAAATTTTCTAATTGTAAGGATAACATATTTGAATTAGATTACTAGGGAAAATGTAGAATTTCAGGATGGTGTGTTTCTATTCCAGACAGTATCACAAATTGAAAGATTGACAGTTAACCCTTAGGAATCATTTTCTCTGATTCCTGACATTTCTGATGGAATCTGACAGAGGTGTGATGGGCGGGCAGCTAGAGGACAGGAGAGTGAGCCTTTCTTTACATAAACACAGGCAGGAGGAAGAAAAAGGAGGGTGTACTGCAAAAATAAGGTAGGAGGATGCTAGGACAAGACAGATGGTAGGAAGAAGAAAACCTGAAGAGTAGAGAGTCAAGAAGAATGTGAGGATTTGACACATGAGAGGAGGGGATAATTGACCAAAAAAGCAAATGCTAAACTGAAAAGGGTGTTCAGTGCGGGAAGAAGAACAAGCAAGAAGTGGGCTGGGAAGCTTCAGGAAGTCCTGCAAGAACATCACACAAAGCACAGCAGAGGAGCCCAAAGAAGATTCAAGCAGAGAAGCTATACCAAAGCAGCACCAGGTTTTCCACAACAGCACAGGTGTCCACCCCCTTCATTTTCTCAGATGAAGATATCCAATGGAGTTTTACAGAATTTTTAAACTGTGGAAGCAATCAAAGTTTTCAGGAGGTCTCCTTTTTATTAAATATTCATGACAACTTTTTCCTGAACCATTTTCCTCTTTCCAAAATCTGCAGAAAATAGTGGCTTGCTGTCAAAGCAGGCTGACTTGGGTTCCACAAAAGGAAGTCAATAATGCAGACACAGTTGCAATATTTTTTATTAACTCTGCATAAATCCACTCTAAGAAAAACATTTTATTACAACGGGATTTTCCCAATATTAATAAAGATGCGATAAAACGCACAAGGAAGAAATAAACAAACATATAATCATGCAACCTCCCCATCTGAAAGAACATTAGCACAAAGTTACAGGTTTGCTTTTCTGTGAGTATCTCCTCAGACGACAAAAATGCTGTTGGTATTTACACTGATTCGCTGCTGTACCAAATGTTGCATATGCTCTATAGACTGTTGTTGTGAGTCACACACAAAAAAAAATTATGTAACATTTGGAAATACATTCAGTCATCTGCTTGCTACAGAAATATTGCTAACAGATTCTTCGCTCTTTTATCTCTAGTCTTTATCGTCCTTGTTAAGTGTTATTTTCATGCTACTTCCTCAGGGGGAGATGACTCATAGCCAGAGTAAGCTGTGATGCTCTGTTGGCACCAATGGCCATATGTGCCAGTAATCCAGTATCATGGTCCCCTTATCCTTGACAAAGCCATCTATTTCATGGGTCAGTCATAAATATCATCCTCCTTCCAAATGAATGTCAATTGTCCAAAGCATTAGCATTCCCTTCTTGACCTTTCAGCCTGTCTCCTGCTTGACCAGGCTAGTTGAAAAGCTTTTTCCTAAAGATGAACAAATCCAGGAAGGAAGACAACTTCTAGCCAAGGTCTCCAAGTTCTCCTTCCAATAAACCAGATTTCTCTCATCGCCTCTGACTTTACCTAAGTGCTAGGTTATGCTAGGACCCAAGAGGCTATGTGGACACTCACACACCTTTGAAGATTTGGTGCTTCATCCAAGCCCCACTTACAAAGGCATTGCCTTATTTTGGTCAGATGATTAGAGCTATCCACGTGATATCTGGAAGGCACTGCTTGCAGCTCCACATCCCAGCTGACTGCACACACACACTGCAGGCTGCAGCGTTTGTGCTGCCTGCTCACAAGCAAAAGCCTCTAACTTGGTGAGTTAGCTAAATAATTTCATGTACCAGCATCTTTACTTCCCGTATATGTTTTGATTGACCAGCATCTTTACTTCCCATATATGTCTTGATTTTGTCAGACCAGACAAAATCATTTATTACTCTTCATGGAATTGGGTGGTTGGTTACTATTGCTATTACTATTGCTATTGCTATTACTGTTACTATTATTATATATTACACGCACAAATCCAGTATCCTTTCCTCTCAGACAGGCAGAAACAGTGATTTTACTATTTCCTGCCATTAGCTTTGGACATTTCTCTCAATCAAACAAGCTGAGTGTAGCAAAGGTGTTTCAGAGCACCAGCATGGACTTATGGGCTTCATCCTTTACCCAGGGGCCAGAGTACTTCTATAGCTGCTAGCTAGCTAAGTATGTCAGCTGTGTAGATCATACATCCATCTGTAAAGTCTATCATTAAGTGCTGATGGCCACTTTTACAAACATTTGTTTATTCTAGGCATCAGAATATTTTTAATCGTTAAGATTGAGAGTCTGGAGTGACTGACACAAATAATAAAAGGGTGGCCTCGTCTGCCAGGGATACAGACTGGTGAGTGTTCAGATATGTTTATTGCTATCTTATAAAGAAAAAAGGAAAAGAAAAAAAGAAGAAAAGAAAAAAAAAGAAAAAAAAAATAAAAGAGAGAGAGAAGCACTTTCAATTCACCTTATGGCTACTTGCTAATTGTCTGACATTTCAAAACCCTTAGTTCACCCATCTCACATTCTTCACACTAAAATGAAAGCAAGTGAAAAGACTGAATAAAAAGTATTTCCAGGCATAGAAAGAAGCATTATTTGATTTTATTTTTGGTGGAAATAACCAGAGCTTCTAGGTTACAGCCATGAATCAGAGAACTTCAACGATCATTTGCACACAGTCACATTATGTCCACTGTAGCTGAGCTTGCATCTGAAAGACTAGCTAGGCAGGCTCTGCACACATATCCCACTGAAAGCCATCAAATGCCCTCTGTATGGCTGACAAGGCTCCTTTCAGTGCAGCATTGCAGTGAAATTACAGCTGCCAGGCAACTGTATGTAGCAGCTTAGGGTGCAAGCCTAGTGATGGGAGCTATAGATGGAGATGCTGGCATGGGGGCTGGTGGAGCAGCACCCTCATCTCAACTACCCCCTGACACCTACAAGCCATGGGCAGAGGCACTGCATCCCCAGGGAGGGCACTGATGAATAGTGGGGCGTACAGCAGATACTCACAGCTGCGTGGGCTCTCCTGCCCCTACAAGCCAGGTGACTGCAGCATGCCATTAATACTTTGGGCATTAGATCAGAAGCCAGTTGCTGTGTCTTGGTACCTATAGAGTATTTTCAGTATTCCAACTATGCATCCCTCAAAGCCCTGTGGAAATACTGTGAAATACTAATGACAGAGTAAAATAAACATGAAGGATAATACAAAAAGTTGCTGCTTGCAAGACAAAACCAGAAGCAAGATGCACTTCCGTCCTTACAGTTTGCACACGTGACTTGGGAACAAGGCTGGCAGCCAAAATCTGCCTGATTGTGCCTATCAAGTAACCCTGCATTAGGAGGGAATGTCCCGAGGAGCTGGCTGGCCACTGACATTTGGAAAATGAATGAATTGTGCTTGCCAGGTGCTGGAGAACAACATTTGGCCTGAAGTAGCTGGCATGACATGCGTGTGCAGGCTGTTATTATTTCCTATTCTTCTAGACCGTCTCATTGTATCAGGGGACTAAACACAAGCCTGTTTCAGAGCACATGAAATATGCTGGGGGGATATTTACAGATGTTTTTACAGTATATTCATTTTATTAACATAGAGTAGAATTACATGTGGAGTATTATTCCAAAAAATACAGCAGTGGAGACCTGAAATACATCTGGAATACATGCTGTGGAACACTGAGAAAAGCTGAGAAAAACTAAGGTAAGAAAATCTGAAAAGCAGCTTTCTGTTGTCCTTAGTGACTGTATGACTGCATCTTCCTGGATTTCTCTTGCTGTCCGGACCCTACAGAACAAACATTAATAACTTTTCATAAGAGTAATCCTCGAAACTGTTTGATATAACTGTCCAAAAAATATGACACAAATAAATGAATTTTGCAGTCCTGAGTTCTCCTGGTGTTTTAGAGATCTGCTTAAAGTAGGAATGGTGTAACCCCTCTTCCCACCCCTAACAGTTTCCTTTTGTTTTTTAAAATGCCACCCCAACATCTATAACCTTAATACCCACCACAGCAGAACTAATCAAAGTCAAACATAAGATCAGATGTAATACAGCAGGCTGACACACTTCACTCTAGAATTAATCACATTACCTTTAACTCCTTCACAATCCACATCTTTTAAAGAAGACACCGTCTCTTTTCTGAAGAAGAGTTTTTGTTCCTGGAAGCCACAGGTGCCGTTCATAGCACATCCACATCAGAAACCCATTCCTACACTTACCTTTGTTGCATTACTTCAATTATATAAGATAGAAAGTTAACATCGTAATTCATTGATAATGATGATTAACCAAAACTATTTATAAAACGTAAAGATGCAATTGCAGTCAATCAGAATTATTAGGATAGCTGGATCAGAGTTCTTACAGGCTGGATTGCTTTCTACAAGGAAAAAATACTTGATTCTGAAAGGAATGTTGACTGGCAGCTCTGGATGAATGGATCACAGCTCTGGATGAATGGTTTTCAAGTAGAAAACCAGAAACAAAAGCTACCCATTTCCTCCTATCATGTTAAGTTCTACCTTTCTCACCTGAGTGTCCTGAGTTTTTCCATATTTTTCAGAGATTCACATAATTTGGCTTTGTGGTCTTTAAAATAAAGATGAATCAAAAATGCAAAAGGCAACATTTTATTGCTGAATAGGATCCTCTCTACACTAATTTTCCTTTTAACTACTGAGAGACCAACTTAGGACATCGGTGCAAAAATCACTGTACTGGCACAGCTCCAAAAAGAAGCAGCAGAGGGGTTAGATAGTAAACATTCACACCATTCATTCTGGAGGACTTCAAAGGGCTAAATTTTCATCCTGCTCGTTAGTGATTTGAAAGTTACAAATGATAGTCTTAACCTTAGCCTTTCCTTCATCTCCCTCTTGGCCACCAATAAATCTCTGGTATTTACTGAAATATGTAGCTTGTTTAAGGACACGAAGATGCTAGACATTGTTTCTCCTTGACCTCACAGAGACTATTCTTGTCAGGATCAGATGACTTCAAAATGAACGCCCATCTACTTGAAAAGTTCATGTAGATCAAAACATTAGATGACTTAGGTTCTTCTACTGACAAATATACATATTTCACCAGAAAGAGTTGGAAATATAAGCTTTTATAACAGGCAAACCAAAACAGAGTATGACGAGGGCGTAAATAATTACTTGGAGTCTAATAAAAAGCTAGATTATTATTTATTAAATTAATTCAATTGCATTAAGGATGTAATTAGCATCTGCTTAATCATAGTGTTACCGCAATGAATGAATAAACAAATATTCATCCAAATGCAGGAGTACTCCCTTTGTGGAGGAAGGGACATATTGGTGGGGACACATATCTGCACATCTGTCCAACTATCTTCAGCTTGTTTGCTTAAAGACTATATCTCAATCAAGGTAAAAGATGAAGTGAAATGAAAGCTCTCAACTTTTGGTATTTCATTACCTTTGGATCTGTGCCTAAGTACTGTTGTCCCTAATACGTCTGCTCCTACACATTCAGCAGAATTCAGGTCGGGCTTTGCAGAAGCCATGACTCTGGACAGAGCCCATGGTAAATGTTGGGATGCTCACCTTTGAGGCAAAAACCAACGCCTTTCTACTAACAAGGTTAGGATAGCATCTGCAAAAGGACTTATATCTCACTGAAAGGGGAGTGATGTGAGCTTTTACATCTGTGTAATTTATATATAATACTGATGAGATCTCAATTCTCGGTAGGCATTTTTGCATATTTCATATTTTACACCTTTTCATAATAACAGGCTCTGTGCCAAATTGGGGTAGTCAAACATGAAACCTCACAGCAGTATCCTGATTTTTCAACATTATGACAGCTGCTGCTTCTACCTGGGTCCTTCATCACTCTATTTTAAAAGAAGTGCCAAAGCACCTATGGAAATGGCCTTACCTCTGGAACTTCATGTACCCTCTCCATTCAAAGTCAGCCCCTTGCAACACAAGATATAGATGAGTAATACAGCAAAATTAAATTTTAAAAAATTAAATTATTAAATTAAAAAATTAAAATTTTAAAAAAAATATATTAAAAAAAATTATTAAATTAAAAAATTAAAATTTAGGCTGGACATTAGGAAGGGGTTCTTCACAGAGAGAGTGGTTGCACACTGGAACAGGCTCCCCAGGGAAGTGGTCACTGCACCGAGCCTGACTGAATTTAAGAAGAGATTGGACTGTGCACTTAGTCACATGGTCTGAACTTTTGGGTAGACCTGTGCGGTGTCAAGAGTTGGACTTGATGATCCTTAAGGGTCCCTTCCAACTCAGGATATTCTATGATTCTATGAAAATGGGCATATTCACCATTAAACCTTAAATAAAATAAATACAAAAGCAAGCAGCAGTTGATATCAAAGGGACCTGTACCAGAGGTTTCAAACAAAATCCAAAAGAAAAAAAGTTAAAATTTCTATATTATTTTTAAAAAATACATAGACCCAACAGCAAGAAAGCAATGATATCTCTTTTATGCTAAGTTACCCTGTGAATATTCTCATTAATCACAGCCCTAATGTAGTATGACCTTGGGTGACTCAAGTCCCATATCTTCCCTACCTATTTTTCTGTATGCCAGAGATCTTGGGCTAAAATCTGCTGACAAAGGGATGTCTGGAAAGCATTTCATTCTCTCTGGTCCAGGGTCCCCTGTATCACAGTGTGATGAGCATCCCAGGCATTTGCCCATCCACATGTAATGAATGGCTTCAGGCCCCAACCCAAAGGAGTGGAGTTACCTAACATCTCAGGTAGTTTATTTTTTGCGCATCAGAGATTTCCCTGATTGATATGCAGAATGTAAAGGCAATAAATCTCAGTCCACAATTACTGCCTTGCAATGGCAGTATTCCCTTCACATGCACAATCACCACAGATGGAAAAAAAATGCTCAAGAATTGCAATGAACCAAAGAGACTAGAATAACAAATCCAGGCATGCCTGTATGTACTTTTTTTTTTTTTTTTTTTTTTATATATATATATTTCTCAGGCTTAAATCAATTGCTGGATTTGGGTCTTACTTATAAGCCACTGTATAAATCTAGATGCTCTCCTATTGCTGGTTTTGTTTGAAACTGCTTGTCAGTGTCCTAGACACTGCTTGCACTTACATTTAATGGAAGGGTAAATGAGTGGAATAAATCACTTATTTTAGTCTTTTTAATAGCTGTGTAACATTTCTGTCTTACTCTTCTGCTTGTTATGTGAAATTATCTAATTTCTTACAGTTCATTAATATTACCTTCCATGCTTCTAAGTTTTTTCATCTACCCATCTTTCCTGTTCAAACGTTGTCCTTTTTTACTTAGTAACATCACTACTGACCAGGTTGTATAAAACACTGGCATTTTCAAGAGTATTCTCATCACATTACTGTCGCAAAACATCATTCTCTTTTGCAACCAGTTACACCTCCCAGAGATTTGATTTGCTCTAATGTCACACTCTGCACTAGCTTTCATTTGTTTCTCAGCACAAACATGCTCTTCATGGATGCTGCTCACTGCTCAGCTTGCTTATCTCCCTGTGTCCCCAAAGCTTCCTCCAGTTACACCATTCTGAGTTTACTGCATCCACTGACTCCCAACTTTCACCTTTTTAGCTATGAATTTCCAGAGTGGAGTCTCTTAAACAAATCTGAGCCAGAGAATGATAGGGCTCTGTCTTCAGACCTCTGCGGGACCGGAGTCCTGTTATGCGTCTTAGTCTTGGTCTAGAAGAATAAGAATCGCAGGAAATTGTGTGAAAATAATATGTGACAAACATAAAATAAATAATGTTATGTTGCACTTACCCTTATCCTTGTATACATGAAGCATGGTGGTTTTTTGTTTGTTTGTTTGTTTTGAGGGGGAAAAAAGGACATGTTGAGTGTCTTATGGAAGCCAAGTGTTGGGTCTGTCTGGTCACCATCTTCATCAAGCCACATAAGTCTGGCAGCACATCTGCACATCTCCCTGCATCTCCCACTGTCAGGAACACTCTCTGCTTGCAGCTTAGGTACTTGGCACTTCCTTAACACTTTAAATCACTTTGTTGAGTCCTGCTGCCTCCCCTGTAGCCGAGCTGAGAGGCTGAAAGCTGTTTATAGGCTGCCTGCCCTTTCTGCCCTGGAGCCATGCTCCCTCCAGCTGCCTACAGGGGGTATAGTGCCCTCACCTACCACTGCCAAAAAGACCTCTGCCAACTTATATTAGTGGCCTTATAATACATATATTTGCATGTATTGTGTCTGTGAAGCTGCAATAACCTGAACATTTTAAGTAAATGGAATTTGTACCCGGAGCACATTAACAGAACAAGACCACCTGTGCAATGAATCCCATCAAAGAAAGGGTTTCCTAACCTCACTGAGAGAAGCAGGCATGATGGGCAGATTTGGCCAGTAACCCCACAGACCAGCTTAGATCAGCAGGTGTGAAAGCAACACCCCTGCCTAGAAGGCCCTTCACCACCCCAGCTACTCATCCCTGTTTCTATCCTACAAGGGGTCCTCCTTCCATGCCACCTATGGCAGTGGGGTGGGACTCCAGACACCACTCTTTCTGTGCTTCAGCCTTTAAATTGAGACTTCATGCCAAGATGAGACTTCATGCTCATTCAAGCTGAGACAAGCTAAAGCTAATAAAAACAAAATTCAGGCACTTCACTTTGCTTAGACATAGGATATCCTGGGCAATGCCCCCCACCTGAAGAGCAGGAGGGTACCGGGCAACTCAAATCTGCAGTTACTTTCACAGACAGCAGGTCTCTTCACATGCTCATGTTTCTGAGAGCTACAAATTTCTTTCATGTAGCCAGCACTCATCTATTTTCCATAGTATTTTGAAACTCTGCCTGGCATCAAAATTCTTACTATTTATAGTTTTACGTGCAACATAATATTTATTTCAACCACCAATAAGGATGCGTATTGTAAATGTCAGCGGATTATTTACTAACGCAAATTAATTAGTTACGTAAATGATTCTCTTTTTAGGGTTGAGAGACTGTTAATACTTGTTGGATTACTTGAGCATTATGATTCTTTGAAGTTCTTCAACATTTTTGGGTATTTAGTTCAAGACTCTGCAACTTTAAAGCAACCAGTACAACTAATAACCCAGAGCTCAGGCCTAAAGAGAATTATTTTGTTTAACTCAGGCATTAACAGTACTTTGGCTCGAATGAACATGTCAGTTGTGCTAAATTACAATGAAATTCCTGTTAAAGCATGTAAGATGTGAACACATGAAGAATTTATTTTGATCAAAGTTAATACAGAGACTGCTGTATTAATAATGATACGAGAACTAAAATAAAGTATCACCAGCTCTTTCTGATCATCTAAACAGCAGTAAATTTTTACTTTTGTGCCCTAAAATAATTTTTAAAAACAGAAGAATGAATACTGATAGACAAACATTCACATGGGTTTGTGTTTTAACTCCTTTTGAAGTTTTGGAGTGTTGTCACCTACATTTTATTTGCACAAAATGAATACATATGCAAACAAATGTTAGCATATAAAATGCATGATTGTTGATACAAAAAGGTACAGTTCTGTATGAAATATGACAGTCTATGTGCTCACAACTAGCACCATGAGATATATATATCCATATATATTATATATATATCATATCATACATCATACCATATCATATATATATATCATATGTATATATCGATAAATGTGTATCAACAATAATTAAAGCACAGGAAAAAAAGCCCAGATGCTTGCTAAGCAGGAAACATGGACATACAGCATGGATTTTCAGGTGCAGAATGTGTTTTATTTATTTCTTTATTTATTTCTGTGGCAATGGGGAGACTATACTGGCAAAGTTATTTTGGGGGGCCCTGTTAAGCAGCCAGACTTACTGAGAGGTGGTAGTATAGACAAGTTCTCTGGGATGGGAATGGCTAGGGTTGACATAATACTTTTATTTTCTACAGTTTATACTTCACTTGCAGAGCTTACAAGTAAATAATATTTACTCCTATGTTGCCATTATTTTGAGTCTAATTGGAAATAGAACTTTTTTTCCAGTGTAATTTTGATTTATTTCTGTACAGCTGAGAAACAAGGATTCATGTTTTTGTTAGCAGACTTTGTAAGTCCATCTTAGTTTCAGAAAACCCCTCAAGAGCAAGAAGGAGGGGAAGCTGACAGGAAATTGTTCCAAAATCTTCACTACTGCAAAGAAAGGCCAACCTACAAAAAACACATCTGAAGGAGCTCTCCCCAGTGGGGATGGTTGGGTCAGGTCTAACAATCAGCCCAGAAGAGCATGCAAACAGGAAAACAGGGAAACAGATGGAGCCGTGAGACAGGGAGAGGGAAGAGTGTGAAGCTGGTGAGCTAAGCAAACTGGCATCATTTTTTCCAAACCCAAGAAGCTCTTCTGCCAGAAGGATTACAGACTGAGATCTTTGCTGTCCTGAAAACTCTGCACTTAAGGGTCTCATTCAGGGTTCTGGAAGGCATTTTTCTAAGAAGGCATTACTTCTTAGAAAAAACAGAGCCAGTAGGAAATTTCTGCCATAAGATTTTTCCGTCCAGAAAAAATTATTTGGTATAACCAAAACACCCTGTAGGAGCTCCTACCTGGAAGCAAACACATTGCTGGCAGCTCCCCTGCCTGTGGCTTCCTTAGTGCTCCCCTGAGTGTATAGTACAGTGAGTATCCACCACAGGATTAGATGCAGGTCCTATTTAGAAAAATTTCGCACACAGATTTTCCCATTTCCCTCACAAACCATGGGTTTAGTCTTCACTCCATTCAGACTATATCTGTGTTATTGTTTGTTGTTGTTTTCTCCTAGACCTCAACATTTTGCTCTGAAGTTAAATTCAGTTTAGCAAAAGCTCTGTGAAGCACTCCAGCTAATCTGGAAGTCCAGTCTTCCAGACTTCCCCAGTCTTTGGTTTGGACACAAGTAGATCAGTTAAATTGATCAATTCATTGTGGTGGGAACATGAAAAGTACCTTCCACCTTAGGCCCTACAGGATGACAAGGTATCCATAGCAGTGTTTTATGTTCACTGCTTGTGTGTTCTGACAATACTTTTGGCTTATTCAGAGTTGTCTTTGGTTGGAGTTACATTATCATTGACACTGCCATGGTAAGAAGGGAGGAAGGGGGGGAGGAAAGCAAGAAAGGAGGAAGGAAGCAAGCAAGAAAGAAAGAAAAGAAAGAGAAAGAAAAAGAGAGGGGGACTGGTACTGGCTGATTGCATTCTGGTTCACACATTCAGCAAAATAGTTGTCTAGTACTGGGAATAATTAGTAAATTTAAATCACTATTACAATTTTCTTTACTTTATTGCTACTGCTTATTAGCTTCAAGCCATCCTGAAGGTCTGGCACGCCATAGTGTTGTTCAGGAAAACAAGCAGAAAAACAGGCAGTTCTGTTAAACCAGATTTTCATCTCAAAGCTATTAAAGACTCCAGAGAAGTTGCATCCCCTTTACTGAGGTGAGAAATTGGATCATCAGCTGATCCATCTGATCTGGTTGACTTGATTGGTCATGGTCTCATAGCAAGTCTTCAGCTAGCTGAGAAAAGAATCCTACTAGATCTGAAGAGTCCTGCTTGCAAAATAACAATAAAAGCTGTCAAGCCTGTACACATGCTGTAAGTAATTAGACTAAGTTTATGATTCAAAAAAGGGCAAAGTTTAAAAATCAAATTATATATTCTACATTTTTGATTTTTAAATATACCTAAACATCTTTGAGTAGTCCTGCTAGTGTCTATAGAAGTGATTGAAGTACAGGCTATTTTCTGGTGTCTCTGGGTTTCATGTTTCCAACATATAAGATTAATTTAAAATGAGATATACATAAACTATCTCATCTAAGTATTCAGTAGGAAAGAACTGCATAACTCAGTTCATACAGCTAACAGAAGAGAGAACAGAGAATAGGGACCAGTCAGTTTTAAAAATATTTGGCAAGTTATGCCATGAAAGCAAAAATTGCAAAGAATCACCCTGTAGAAGCTACAGAAATTTTCAGTCTTTAAAACTTACCAAATCTTCCCTTAGGATTGACTTTATTGTCGATAATGTACATCCTAATACCAAAGAAATGTAAATGCCCTTATCATTTTTACAGTGGTCATCTTGTCAAATGTATATCCACATCTAAGCTAACATCTTTATTTGATCTCCTCCTAAATGAGACCGCTAGCGAACCTGAACATAATTTACAGTCCCAGCTTAAAAATAAAATCTCTTTATACAATAATTGTCATATGTATGTATGGATAGTAAATACAAATAATGCTATGTGAATAAAGTAGTAAATTTTAGTTCTGTCTATAGAAATGAACAAGTCCTAGATAAACTCTTCTTGAAGATAATCCAGGAAGATGAGAATCCAGGCTCATCCATGGCAGATGGTAATATTTTGAAGAACTATGAGTTTTGTATATTGAACTCTTATGCAAATCAGTCTAGAGCTGAAGGTAGAGCTGAAGACCTCCAGCCAACACAGGTGTTTTTACACCCAGCTCCCACTTACAAAAATGGAGATTTTGCCAGAAATCCAGGACAGGTTCAGCTGAAAGCTACCTTTTTTTAGCTAATCTTATCCTCAGGGTGCCTCACAGAAAAACAGTTTGCAAAGAATCTCAAGGGGTGAGCTCAGGAGGTCCCTGCCCCTTTCTAGTAGCTACAGATGTGCTATACCAGTAGTGCCTACACTGCTCCCAGTGGCATCTGCTCAGCCTGGTCCCCAAACTCCCCAGGAACACAAATTCCCCCACCTCATTAGGCAGCCTACTCAGAAAGCCCTCTGTGGAAAAAAAAAAAAAAAAAAAATGGGGGTTTAATGTCTAAATGCAGGAATGTTCACACATTTCTGATGAGATTACTTCAAATTCACTGGAGTGAACAGTCAAAGTTTCAGAAAATTCATGGCTGGTACAATGGAAGATGGTTTAGATACATTCTTATAAACAGGCCTATGCTAAAGAAGAGTAAAAAATAAAGATAAAAAAAAAAAAATCTTGTCTCAGGATGATGCTTTTCCAGCAGGTAGCATGGTAATGTAAAAAGGTTGTTCTCAGCAAGAGGTCACAAGTATTCTTTCTTCTGTACATTGTGAGAGAATCCCAATTAATAAATTTGGCAAAATATTGATTCAGATCTATACTTGGATTTGCCTTTTGAGAAATCTGCTTTCTCATAAGGAGTTCAACTTCTCAAAATTTTCTTTTTACACATTCCTAGAGTTATTCTACACAATGCAAAAGTGAAACAATAAAATATTTTAGATCTGTGTGTCTTATCTTAAACGAAAATACTGTGTAGGAAAAAAAGGGAAACAGATGCTGAAGATACAAAGTCTCAATCAATCCTGGCTGAAATCTGACAGTTGTCATCAATGCAGATCTCATGACGCTGCTCCCAAAATGGAGAGTAAACATTTTTCTGTATGTAACATCAGTGTTATTCGCACAGAAGTTTCGACTTAATATGGTATTCTTTACTTTCTGACAGAAACTGTTATGTAGGATGCTGTGAGCTTTCAAGCTGTTGATTCATTTTTCTCTGGACGTGGGTGTATTTAAGTGATAGGCGTAAGGGATAGACAGATAAAGACAGAAATCGGCTAAACCGGTCTCGTAACTAGGCAGTGCTGGAGTCGTTTTGTATACCCACATCACAGACACACTCTTCCCACAAAGTGCAGCAGGCTGTTGCTCTTTCACACTGACCTACCTTAAAATGTGGTGTCCTTACTCAGCAACACCCCTCAGGGCACACACAGGTCAGTGCAGAGCCACACAGAATCAACATCTCAACACTGCAAAATCTGATGCTTTCACGATCAAAACAGCATCAGATAAATGAATTTAACACCAGCAGCACTAACTGGAACCAGAAAAGTCACCTCTTTGATGAGTATTTATTGGCCATTTTTCTAGTCCTGTCTTTGGTAGTATGATTTTGTTTGTAAGATACAGTGCATTCTCTGAATAAAGTGGTCCATCAAAGACATGCATTTCTAATCTTTTTTGCAAGTGCTCTGTTTTAAAATAGAAATTTACCTTTATTTACATCTGGAATAGAAACCTCTACCACAATCGCTCCTACTAGGCAAGCATCCTAGAGAAGGCACAGATGCACCCCAGGAACGTGAGCATGAGCACAACCAGTAAACTCATTTTACCACCACCCCTTTCATAGTCACGTTGGAAGACACATTGCTGAATCAAATTAACAGCCTGAGCAGGCAGCTTATAAAGCTTTCTCTGCTTTGTAGCACTGTACTCAGTCTTACAGAGCCACTGCAGTGCTCTGCGGCTTGACCATTGGCTGGTATGTGGGGTCTGGCAGGGTCATGTCATGGCTTTTAATAACACTCTTCAAGTAACCCAAAGATAGTGTCCACTGAACAAAAAAGAGTAGAGAGTGAATGTTGTTAGGAAAAGTAAATCAACGTCTCATTGATTTCTAGCTTCAGACTTCCAGCTTTCTACACAAGTCTTAACATCATTGGCTTTCTGGAAACTGATTGGAACAATTCAACAGAAATGGGAGCTTTTTCTCAAGCAAATTCCCAGAGGCAAAATCTCCAGGTAACAATACAATGTGTTCATCTTCGAATCCCCAAAGCTAGAGAAGGGTGGAACTAGCTTATGTTTTAGGCTCAGGTAAATGGAGAAAAAACTGTGGGGGAAAGCAGCTCTTTCCTCCTTTAGCAATAGCAAGGGCTGCTCAGCAGTCCATGGCACCACAACCCAGGCATTCATGGCCCAGTGTTCCTTCAGTAGACACACACATGAAGAAGGATGACTCTGTATCAGGCTGCTCATTCTAGGTATTTGGGACCCTGCACCTCAGCTGGCAGAGGTGTACAGAGAAGTAGAGCTGCCAAACCTCACAGGCACAGCCCTGAGAGTAAGGCTTTGGGCTCTGTCCTTTTTGCATTGCCATCCAGCTGTCAGCTCTCATTTTCCTAATACAAATCTTGGGTATTTCATATTCACAGCTATTTAATTCATATCTGCTAGGGCTAGACAATGAGAATTGAGCTCCTGAAGCCACTTAATTGCATTAAAAATAAAATAAAATAAACTGTCTCTTTTATTTACAAAGAAAAGATGGAAAACGTGGCATTTTCAAGCTCGAGAAAATCCAGGAAGCAAGAAAATCCAGGGTTTTAGTAAATTTTGAAATGTCATGTTTTTAATGTTCTGATTCATGCATTTTGAATGTCTTGGGATGGCAATTCTGTAATGTAAATACAGACTTTTAGCTCTCGGGCTGTACATCTGAAGGAAAACCAATTTAATCAGCTGAAAAGAACACTTAATATGTTTCTAAAAAAAAAAAAAAAAAGTGGAAACAGTGTCTCAGTTCATATTTTGCTTTTAAACAAGTGCAAGTCTGGCATAAACAATGAGGAGTACATCCTGAATTCAGCTTTCACTTCTTAAAGCATTGTGTTCATGTCTCATAGCTTCCTACCAATAATTAAAATGCCAAATATTGTATTCATTTCTTAATCCCACTGTCTTATTGTTTTTAAGGCTGAGGCTGAACTCCCACATATGTCAGTAAACCCAGCACAAAACAAAGCAGTTTCACAACTGAACTCAGTGTTTTAAAAGAACTTTTTTTTCTTTTCCATTTTTCTTTTTCACTTTTCTTTCTTTTACATTTTTCTTTTTTTTTTTTTTCTTTTTTTTTTTTTCTTTTTCTTCTCCTCTTCCTTTTTCTTTTAGAGGACAGCAATTTTTCATGAGAAAGATTTTAATTTACTTCTAATACCAAAAACCCCTACCTCTTTATTCCAAAAATAAACTTTTTTTTTCTGTATGACCATTTTCCAAAATATTGAAATAAATCTTCAAGTTTCAAACTCAATATGTTAACAAGATCAGATTTCTAGTAACATTTCAAAGGCTAAAGTCAGTAAAGTTTTGCTTTGGTCTTCTTATTTCAGAACTCCTGAGCTTAAGAATACAGAAATAATGTGAATTTTCTTCGTATCTTTGACTTCACAAAACAGAGTTCTGTAGCATAATAATATATATATATTATTATATATAATATATAATAAATATAATGATAATAAAGAAAGACAGCCTGTCTCCTAATAGTGCATCCGAGATTCCTGATAATGTGTGTGCTCCTTGCATCACTGCTAAGCTCTGAGCTGGTACTTTGCAAGACCACAGCAGTTCCCCAAAAATTTGCTAGTAGCTGTGCAAATTTGATACAAGGACAATGCATATTTTGTCCTCATCAGCACTGAATTTCATCTGCTTTTTATTATTATTATTATTATTCATTATTGTGAGATCTTGCTGCAGCTATTCATAATCAACTTTTAAAGAATATTCTGGAAAATTTTGTAACATTAACAAATATTACCACTGCTATTCTCTCCATTTCTTCATAGATTTAAGAATATATTGAGGTCGTAGTGATGTCCTACCAGTGAGGTCCCATCACTGTGTAAAATGATTGAATGATTGTTTACATAATCACTATATCCCAAACTTAAACTGTTGTTGTTTTGTAGGTGATTTTTCATTTGTTAGTTAATTTGTTTTACCAAAGAGAGGGTCAGAAGTTAGTTGGTAACAAAATAGATCTGAAACTTTGAAGAATATAAAAGTAGGAAGCAGATTTTGGGTTTGCGGTATGTTTCAACAGTTTTACAGTTTTGCTGTTCACAAAAAAAAAAAAAAAAAAAAAAAAAAAAGCCACTTGTTTGTTCTGTCTCATTTACATTTGAAAACTTGCAAATGCCACTGTTTAGATAGCATCACCAGAATACAAAATACAGAATACATGGAGGGACAAGAGATAGGTCTCCTTGTCTGTATGGCAAGATTTAAAGAGAAAAGTGTTGGAATTTCCCTTAGCATGGTGTTCACAGCACTGACAAGGCTGAGAACTCACTTCAGAAATGGATTTTTTAACTTGCTGTTCACCAACACTTCGGGGCTGGGAAATTTCAAAGTGATCCAAAACTCAGAATAAAATAAAATAGTATAATATTGGGGGTCCTTGTGCAACATAAAGCAGGAGACAAGCAGAATAAAGGGCTAGGATTTCCATTCACCCTTAGAAACAGCTAGCTGTAGATAGTAGATAAGTTTGAGTAGATAAGGAACAAAGGTAAACCTGTAGCTTGGGAGAAAAGTACTATTTTGCTTAGGACATCTCTCAGATTACACTTGGAGCTGTAAGAGCAGCACTAGGAACAAAGGCAGGGGACAGGAGGAGCAGATTTTGGCTCTAACTTGCAGAAGCTCAGAGGGTCAGGGCAGAGCTGAGAGCAAAAGCCAAGCTGCCAGCTTCCTTCTCAGCACCATTATTTCTGGGATTTTCCTGTGAAGTTTCAGAGACTTATTTTTCAAGGCAGGATATAGGAACCATATAGGTGGGAATCACTCTTGTAATTGCTGGGCTTCAGCTGTTGCCTGCTAACTCTGTCAGGGACTTATCTGGTCCATTCACTAGCAACCTGCCTACGAGACACGGGAAAAAAAAAATAAAGCAAACAGAAGAACAATAACCACAAGAAGGAAGGGGGGTGGAGGGTGGAGAGCAGGACTACAATTATTTTTCTGTCTGATGTAAGACAGCTATTCTTTTGAAATTGTTCTTTACCACCTATGAAAGAATATAAAGTGAAATGTAAGATGCAAAGAATTTCTAAAGCTGTGTTATGAGAAAGTACAATTAATTTATGCTGTGTCAGTTGGAACTGGAGTCTAGTCCTTCTCTTCAGCTGTGAAAGCAAGACGGCCCAACCCCTAATTACTACATGCTGTTTCTGCTGCAAGAAATACCATGCTTTTTTTAAAAAGTAATTGATAGTTTTGTCATTCATGTAACTTAAGACTTCATCCAGTCGATGAACCAATTGTTCAATTAAGTTGTCTTTTGACTTTCTGAGCTTGTCAGTTCAGCAAAAACATGCTTGGCTTCCTCCCTGTTCACAATGGGGGCTTGCACTTATTTTTATTTCTGAATCAGTACTTTTCTAATGCCTGAAGATGCATGTTGCAAGAAGAAGGCTATGTTTTGCAGTTCACTTACTCCAATGGAATTTGATTCCATCATATGAATCAGAGAACTGGAAATCATTGATGAACTGAGTGTAATAAATTAACATGCTAACAAGCCCATTGCTGTATGAAAAGAAGAATAATAATAAGAAGAAAAAGACACTGCTTTATAGATAGGTTTAAATTTTAGGAGAAAATGTATTCCTGAAATTTTAATGCTATAAATTCTAGATTCAGAAATTCTAGATTTAACAAACTAGGTTTAACCAAAGAATTGTATGGAGTACTCAGAACAGACTAAAGTGGCCTTTCAGCCACTCCTGAACATTACAACTCCTCTCCATGGCAAACACAGTGATTTAACAGTTATTAGATGACATGACTCAAGCACGGCTGACGACGAGGGGCCAGAGCTGGCTCTGAGCATCGCTGTGTACACACATCAAACTGCTGCCCTCCCTACTCCTGACTGATGCCAGACCAGCCTCTGGCTCAGAGCTCTGGTATTTTCTATCCAACAAGAAGGAAGAATGGAACCTGGAGGGGGGTACTAAACAATTTCACAGGGGAGCAGCAGTCAGCACATCTATATAACTTTATATAACACAACTGAAGGTCTTGTCCAGTTTCTCTTCCCATGTTGCATGCATGGACCATGTTCCCTGCAAATTCGGCATAAAGGGAGAAGAAAGAATTCATTCAAATTCAGGGTTTGTGCATCAAAGTGACTCTATTCTAAGTTTTTCCCAAATATCAAAAGATGCCCATATGGCACAAAAACAACCTAAAAATGGTACAGGAAAAAATAAGAATCATATTCACTGCAGTAAAATAATGGTAACAGTTCAGAAACCAACAGATGTCTATGGCTCATTATTTTAGAATTTGTTATTCTGTCACAGTGACATTTACAGTATGGTAACAATAATTCTATAATTCAATCAGTTTGAATTACTTTTATTTTTAGCATTTGTAACATATACAGACTTACCAGAATATTTTTGATAAATATCTGGTAATTCTTTACCAAAATACCAAATTCTAAAATGTTATCAGTAAAGGAAATTCAAAACTGTATATTTTTAAAGAAAATATAGGAAAACCGTGATTCGTCACACAGATGAACAAATAATCAAGAGGGGTTTCTTTGGTACTTAGGCAATAACCATCATGACCAGCCCAATCACTTCAAACTGAAAAATACATTTATGATTTGCAGTGTAGCTCATTTTGCTAAAGATAAGACTCGTCCTGCTTCTGTGAATTTAAAATATAAGCTCAAACACATCTGAATGGTAACTTGCAATTGTAACTGAAATGGATTGCTCTTTGCAGAATCTGTATCTGCACTGTAGCACACGTGGGTGTCTTCTGAGCTCACTTCATCATTTCTGCTAATTTTTGTGCTTCCCTTTCTTCAGGACTAAAAAAATAAATACATGTTTACACAAGTAAAGACTCTGACTGGTGATTTCACCTGCTGCATCTCCTTTTCTCTCTTCTTGCCTGAGAGGCTAACTTCTTCACTGATAATTTTGGGTACAATTTCTGAAAAGCTCAGCAGATTTAATTTGCAATTCTTTTTATTTGCATTTAGATAAATACACTTGGATGACAAAACCCAAAAGCATCAGTTTCATAGCCGTTTCAACATCGCCTGAGTTCCCAGACCATTTTATGCACAGGTGCTCATGTACTTGAACAACAACAGCAGCAACAAAGTTCTCTATAGCTTCCTCTCTTCCCTCCCTCCATCTCACACATCTACATTTCTTCTAAAAGATATTTGCAGGCTGACAGGGAGCAGGCTTTGTATTGTCCCCCAAGCACTTCACCTCTGAAGAACAACTGAGGTCCCTGGTCCCGAAGGAACTTCACAGACTTGCTGGCTGCTCATGACAGGAGGCACAGCCCCCAAGCTGAGGTTTTGTTGTCATCATCCTTCCACCATCATCATTTGCTGTTTAAACAGTGAGCCTGTACAGTTCTCTGGCCACACAAAACCCAATGAGATGATGGTCTGTGCTGAAGCAGGGCTGATCCTGCTTTCCACAACCCCCATGGAACTGTCAGCTACATGGCTGCTCATGGTGGCAGAGCAAAAACTCTCTCCTTAAGATGGTGTAATCACATCTGACATCTGAAAACTGGAGAAAGAGGAGTGGGGAGGGGAGAGAGCAGAGAAAAAGCTCCTTCTTCTGTTCCTAGCCACAAATCTCAGGACAGGGTTCAAAGAAAATCAGCACAAAGGGCCCAAAAAGTGTGGGCAGCATGTAATAGAAAGGCCATTAATTCAGAAGAAGGTAATGTATTTGGTAATACTTTGCTTATCACGTTAAAAGTTCTTTTTTGAGAAACAATATATACATATAGAAAAAATGCTCTAAAAGGAATATTAAGAGCAAGCCAAAGGAAAATTTAGGGCAAAAAGGGAAATGGTGATAAATAAATGATCATCTTAAAAGATGATGTTATTTTAACCTCTCCTAGCAAGCAGTGTCACTGAAGGCCCACTATATGTCCTAATACAAAAGCTCTTCTGTCTGTATACGTGTTTATTATTTAGCTGCCTCAAATTCAACAAGAAAAGAGAAAATGTGAGATAATTTCCAACTCTGATCCTCTCACTTGAAATTCACATGGACACCATCACAGAATTTTTCCACGCTCATTAATGCCAGCACATATTTTCTCTTCCAGACAAAGAATATTAACAGATCTCCATGACCCAGCACTGCTTTCCAGAGGCTGGCTGGAAACAACGGGGCTCGTACGGCCGCAGGCACTGACATCCCGTGGCAAGGGCTATCAGCTTGCATTAGTCACAACAAACCTCCTCCCATCACACAGGGCCCTCTGCTTAGGAGCAGTTGCTGGGTGAAGACTGCTTCATTCTTATCTCCTTTGGTTGGCAACAAAAGAAATTATAAACGAGTGACAGGCAGGACCAAACTCAGGAGGAGTTTTTGTAATGGAGACTTTGTCTTCTGGAACTTCAGCAGTGAAGCCTCATCCTACAAATCCCAGGCACAGAAAAGGTCATTTTCTAAATCTGAAAGGCAAGCATAAAAGCTTAATGATGAGTAGTAGAGGTTTCTTATTAGTTTCAGGATCTTTGAAAGCTATTTCTTAGGAGACTGTCAAGATTACAGCTTAAAACTTCTTGCCTAGTATTTTAAATTTGATAAAAACAAACAAACAAACCCCATGCTTTTTCTTTAGTCAAAAAAGAGAAGAAGAAAGAGTACTGGGGACAAGAGCAAGGAAACTTTTCATCTGTTATTTTTTAAAAGCAGACATCAAGGACATTTTGAGAGCTTCCCAGAGCACAGAACTTTTAAAGCCTGCTCCAGAGCTCATTTCCTTGCCTTTCCTTGTTCAAGCCCCTGGTTCTGCTTTAGTTTTAACTTCAAAGCCTGTTATTTCCAAGAGCACAGCCTTTTGACTCGAGTGAATGTGGACATATTGAGAGGTTTGGTCATGCTTTAGCAGGTGTTAGTTAATGGACTTTGCTGCAAATTCTAATTTAGTCCAGATACGAGCATTTGTTCTTAATCTTCTTTAAACTTAGGGTAGGGGAAATTGTGCTATATTATAAATCAAAATTTATTACAGCACTAGCTGTAAATAGTAAAAAAAAAATAAAAATATAAACCTATTAGTAACAGGAGCTGCAGAATAAGTATAGAAGGGCAAGAAAGACAAAAAAAAAAAAAAAAAAAAAAAAAAAAGAGAGGTTGTTTCTGAGGATTTTTTTTCCTTTTTTAACCAAGTAATGAGATCTAGGAAAATGGCATCTCCTCTTCCAAGCCAACAGCATTGCTTCAGTCTGTTATGTGAGAGGATCCCCTTGTCAACTCCGAAGTGCATGTATTTTTCAAAGGAAATATTTTGAAATCGGTATATAGAGTGTTCTGAAAATAATTTAAAGCACTTCTTACATTTTGACTGATTTGCACCTTGCCATGAATCTGGAGGAAGAATGGACAATTAGGCTAACAACAGCCAGAAAAACACACGCAAGAACAGCAGAGAGCTTACAAACAGTGCTGGGCAAGGAGGAAGTAGAAAAGTGGGGGTGGGGGAGAGAGATAACAAGTTCATAGTCATTTCTGTAGTATACATCTAGAGTAATTACATTTAGATAGCTAGTAAAGGCACTGAGCAAATCCCAGAAAAAAAAAAAAAAAAAAAAAAAAAAAAGGTGGAGGAAGAGCATTTAAAGTTTGCATGTCCAGGCTTCATTTCAAGGTATTTTCAGCTCTGTGTTAGTGAGGCCAACCCAACCTATAGATCAAGCAGGAAGGCAAAATCCAGGCAGCTGAAATTTGGGTGCATCAAAACCCAGATGGCCGCTGTGCTGAAAGCTCATCCTTGAACTGTACCTGAGTGGTTCTGAGATACGCAGCAGCAATGTTCAAGCTGTTTTGATTTGTGTGATGCTAATGTTTGCCCAGTGGCTTGGCTTGGTTGTAGCTTCTAGTCTCACAGGCTTAAACCTGCTCGTGACAGACTGGCTTCTCACAGCTGCCTTTGGTTGGCCTCCTGGAGAAAGGCCCCAACCCATCGGACAACTGTGGGCCATGGGCTGAGGCTTGCTGCTGGAGGGTAAGTCTGAAGACAGAGCAAGAGCAGCCGAGAGAGCCCTTAGTTAGTAGCAAAAACACACTAATTCACACATAGCAATGCCAAATCAGTCATCACTACCCTGCAAATGCTTAGACATATTTTCTGCATTGATTTTAGCAGAGGAAGGCAATCCCTATAGCACTAACATTTCTAGACAACTGTGATTTTACATAGTAACCACATATGTGGTTCCCAAAATTCCTTGTCCAAACAAAGGGAGTGCCAGACAAGAACATGCCTATTGGCCATTTCCCTCCAGCCTACAGCCTCTCACACAATTAATGAACCATTTCAGTCCTTCTGAAGCATGGCACAAAGGGATCACTTGGGCTGCAATTAATATGATCTATTTTGCCATGTTTGCTATTTCTGTCATATTACATTATGCTTGCTGTATTACCATTATTTACATTTTAATGTTATAAATTAAATGTATCAGGGCATTGCAGCGACAACCCCATGGGAATACAGGATGTTTCTACTCAAGTGGTTGATTAAAGTGCTGCCTTCACAAAAAAATGTCATTCAAAACCTCATTTTTTTGCTCACTAAATATGGGGAGTAAGAATACAATGTAGGGAAAACCGTTGATACTCTCAGGTCGTGGTGTTTGAAGCCATCCACCACTGACCCAAAGCCTGCTTGTCCTTCTCCACCTGTCTGAAGCCACCCATTCTCTCATCATCCAGACAGGGCGTAAACCATTTGTTTGTCTGGTGCACAGCTGAATCCTGGGCCAGAGCTGCAGCTCCTAATCATTAATAGAAACAATATATTTGTCCTCACATGTCCAGAAACATGGCCCTATTCATTTTGTGTAAAAATAATGTCCTTTAAATATCTGTAAGCAAATAAAGCAGCTGTCTGCAGGGGGAGAACCAGAAAGCCTTGACAGGCTAATCCAGCTCCTTGCTGGTGTGCTCGAATCACTTGGCTACACCAAGGCTGGCTTTTCAGTCTCCTCATGGCCCTCAAATCTCCACGTGCTTTGGGGAATTGTCGTATCAGAGTTCTGACAGCGTGAAAAACTGTCAGCTTGCAATCCAATGGCTCATCTTACTGATATTTTATCTCCCCTGTAAAGCTAACGGGGATGAATATACAGCACGCCTCATGGACGCTGCCTTTCACCATCTCCTCCAGTTTCAGTCACCCTCAGCAGTGACAACACCGCAAAAGGTCTACTTGTCTGGCAAGTAAGGATTAAAAAAATCACCTGTCTTCCCTGCAAACCACTTCTTTGGCTAAGATCCAGGTGTTTCAGGTGGTTATCAGATCCATTTTTAACCCCTGGATAAAAAATAAATAAATAAATAACAATCATGATTAAGGTTTCACTCAGCTAAACAAGACGAAGTGGGCCCATGAGAACCCCATAAAGTTCAACAAGGGGAATCCCAAACATGAATACAGGCTGGGTGATGATTGGACGGAGAGCAGCCCTGTGAAGAAGGACATGGGGGTGTTGGTGGACAAAAATATGGACATGAGCAATGTGTGCTTTCAGCCCAGAAAGCCAACCATATCCTGGGCTGTATCATAAGAAACGTAGCCAGTGGGTCGAGGGAGGTGATTCTCACCCTCTTTTCTGCTCTTGTGAGACCCCACCTGGAGCACTGTGTTCAGTTCTGGGGCCCTCAGCACAAGAAGGACATGGACATATTAGAATGAGTCCAGAGGAGGGTCATGAAGATGCTCAGAGGGCTGGAGCACCTCTCCTATGAAGACAGGCTGAGGGAGTTGGTTTTTTTCAGCCTGGTGAAGAGAAGGCTCCAGGAAGACCTTATAGTGGCCTTCCAGTACCTAAAGGGCATCTTGGTAACTATGCCGTTTCTTTTAGTAAGGAAAATGAATGTTACAGACCATTAAAGAACTAGAGAGGATAGCACCTAAGAGAGTCATATCAAGCAACAAAAACTTGTCGGAGCACACTGATCTCTCTAGTTAAGCCCATGTTTTCAGGGCTGGACAATGTATTCCTGCTCCACCACAGCTCCTGCAGGACAAGCCCAGTCCTTGAGACAACCTGTCCCTGAATCAATAACCACTGGCACCAGCATGATCGGGTTTCTTCTGCACTGCTTTGCAGGAATCCACACTTGATGCAGTAGTACATATTGATATCTTCGTTACTTTCTACCACACCATAAATATGTGTTGCTTTAATTACTTTCATCTGTGACATGATATTAAGGGATACACAGGGTGCCATTGAATTTCCTGGGCTCAGCAGCATCAGAGGCAGGACTCTGCCTCTTGAGGTATCAAGCGTCTTTCACACATCTGACAAAGTTAGAGAGAAAGTGAAAGAGTGAATTTGTTTTCCAGGCAGGCTTTTAAAAATTCTTCTTTCTGTTATGCATCAAAATTTCTTTTTCCTTTTTCTTTTCCTATCAAAAATGAATGACCCAACTCCTTTAGGTCAGTTTCTGTTATTGCATTGTTTGTCAACTTCTAGGTCATACAAATGATATTCACTAATCAAATGGCATGCCAAGGCTTTCCTAATTCACTTGTCACTGAACTTAATCCCTTGTCCTTCTATACACATTGTAGATAGATTTCAAGCAGAAAACTATCAGTAAGTACTTTGATTCTTTGACACAAAAGTTTTACAAATATAATTTTTCAACATTTTTATTTTTACAAGGTACACAATAATAATTATTAAGCTATTTCTACCCCTTATCAAGTAATTTTCTCTATTTCTTTGGATGTTTCCCCGCACGTTCTGATAAATGTAATCAGTTTTTGTCCTTGTTGAAATGACTTTTTCAATTTCAGATATTTTTTTCCAATGATCATATGCACATAAATATTTATCATTTTATATGTATACATATTATTCTTATTCATATGTTCACTTTATAATCAGCTTAATCCTTTTCGTATATACTTAATTATTTGTTAACCTGAGATAAGAAAGAAAGAGCTTTCTATGCCTTGTCTGGATTATGAAGACTAAGAACAGTCTCTTTCCAAATTATTATATTATTTTAGGTATTCCAGGAATTTTGAGTTATTTCAAAGATTTGTTAGATGAGCACTTGTTGTTGTTCTTTGAAAGATTCTTAACAGTAACTGGAATTTTAGGAATCCAATGCCTATCATTAAATTCAACAATTTTAAATTGAAATTACTCTTTTTAAAGTTAAAAGACAGTCTTTTGTTGTTGCTGTTCTTGTAAATACATTGTTTTATTGTACAGATAGAGTTCATCTATATACTTATTGCTGGCAAAAATATTAATATTTCTCCTATCTTTTCTTTTGGAGTTGCTGCAGTTCATCCATTGAAAGATGAATATAGTATACCTAGACGTAATTTCTTTAAGTTATTTGCAGGCCAATTACTTTGTGTGTCTACATCCTCAGACATTTTAGGTCAAATTCTTCTTCAACACTGGGTTCTTTTCTCTGGCCATGCTTAAGAAAACCTAGATATTTATCACCAGCCTTAACAATTTGTCGGGTTTATTAATTCCATTAATAAAGGATTAAAGATCTAAAGATGAAAAGAAAGAGAAAGAAAGAAAGAAAGAAAGAAAGAAAGAAAGAAAGAAAGAAAGAAAGAAAGAAAGAAAGAAAGAAAGAAAGAAAGAAAGAACGAACACAAGGGGAAAGAAAATAATTTCAAAGACCAAGAAGTTTATTTTTTCTGTAGAACTTGAAATAACAACTGACTACTTAAGTCATCAAAAGTTCTGAGACTTTTCAATATTGTTTAAAAATACACCATGCCAATGCTTATTTGTATAATACTGATGTTAGGATGGATGGAAGAGGCAGTCCCTGTGCTACCGCTACTTCCATAAGGTCTAGGAAACACTTGTATTTCACTCTTAAGGCTTTCATAGATTTAATGTCAAATGGTCAGTATTGATACACAGATGAGGAAAAGAGTCCTGTCAAAAACCACATATAAGGAAAATCCCCATTAGGCTGGCAAATGGTGGTGTGCATGGGGGCCTCCTGGGCTCTCCTGCTCTGCTTGCAGTCAGCTTCCCGAGGTTCTGGTGGGGAGACAGGGGCTGAAGGCTGAGCAACTTAACCATACCACCTGTGCTGCTTCTCCCTCTGCTCCCAGGCACAGACTTCCCTCAGATCTGTGACTGCAAGGCCACTTATTTTTGCCTAAAAGCCCTGGCACAGACCCTCGGAACTTTGTTCACCTGTGTGCCAAGGGGTTCCTCAAGGAAACCAAGTGTATTTGTGTTTTGTTCACCTCTTCCAGGACGATTCTCCCCAGATGTGACTAGGCTCCTGCACTTTGGGTTGTGTTACATGAAACATGGATTTTTTACATTGACATTTCAAAGCCTATCCCCACATCTTTCTGAATAAAAGGAACTCCTGAATAAGGTTCTAGCTATGATGGTTAATTGCAGTCAAAGGCATTTTTTCCTTTTACTGTTCACTTAGCATAAGATTAGAAGGGATCTCTTGAGTCCCAGGATATCACAAGCAACCACATCACACAGTCCCTTTCATCAGATGAGGAACCTCCATGCTAACATTCCTATTTTTGTCCCCAATCTGATTGGAAGATTGTTGTAGAACCCCACTTCTCTAACATACAGGAGTCATCTATTTTGGAGCCTAAATTTTTGTCACACATGTATTTATTATTTATTCATTTAAAAATACTAAAAGCCATCCTTAAATCACTGAACAGCCTCAAAACAACTTGAAATAAGAACATGACCTTTTACCAGTAGCTCATGCACAGGCATACACTAGATCCAGGCCCTGAATTAATAAGAAAGCCTTAATATTTGTCTGATACTATGGCTACTACTTAGGGGTAGGAAAAGAGATCTTTTATGGCATCCTATTAAGGAACTTAATAGAAATGTGTTACTTTGTGACAAAAGTATTTGTTGTTCATGAGTTAGGGATGACAAAAGGATGCTGGAAAACTTTTAGTGCCATATAATTCTGTATTATTGGCTTATGAAGAAGTTCAGTCACTTGCTTGAAAAATTTTCATGTCTGTGAAGCTTTCCAGTTACCTTATGACAGCAAATTTGGAGATACAAATGTATTGAAACTGTATATGTGGTTTGCCTCATAAATAAGCTGCTGGGGATCCTTAATGCTTCGGTACCAAATACTGTCTGCTGTGTAGTACAATGATGCAGAGAAAAGTCGGTCAACCTAATGTTGATGAAATGCTTTTCATTCAGTACTCAGCATAAGTGAAGAGATCGGCATTGCCCACCGTCTCCTGGGGAAGAAGAAAATCCATACAGTCTGGGAACTGAGGAAGTGCTGATGTTCATGCTCTTTCAAATTCCTTGAAGGCGTGACGCAAGGCAGTGTCTAGCCTGGGTGCCTGACAGACATCAGCTCACAGTGTTTGTCAACCTGCCCAAATGCCGAATACCTGGAACATGACAATACTGAAAACCTTCACATAAATATCTGAATTAAGTTTTGGCACCAAACTTTAACTAAGAAAAATCAACAGTCTAACAGAGAGCAAAGGAACAGGAAAGGATAAAATACATTACCAAGTTGGGAATAAATACCAGAGCAATCAGTAGTCCCTGAGGATGCACAATGGGAAAGGAGAAAACACTGCAGAGCAGAGCACTGTTTCTGACCTCTGAGCTAGCAGGTCTGACTCTCTTATGGGACTTTCATGTGTGGAAAGATGAAGGTTTAGGTGAGAGAAGTATAACTATGAACTTTGTTTTGACTGTGATTCAGGTGTTTTTAAATCACTCTCCACACTTTTGAAATTCTCTAGAAAAGGAAGACTTTCAGGTGCAGAGCCCCACTGCGCCTATTACAATACCACAGTTAGAAAATCACAGTTGTGCCAAGCAGGAAGTCGGTTTTACTAGATGGAGTATGAAGTTCCACCAGAGAGGAATACAGGAGCAGAAATGTCAGCTGACAGATGCACTCAGAGAAGACCAAGAGGGTTCTGCCTGTAACAGCAAGAGTATCTCTTACTTCCAACAAAGTGAATCAGCGTCTGCAGTCCAGATGGTGCAATGTGGAGGGCTGCAGTGCCTGGGAACAAATGAGAAAGGGAAGAAGATATTTATCAGAAAGGCAGAAACCACAGCCTAGCAGATTCTAGGCTTGTTCTCAATAAAAGAGTCATCCGAGTTACTGGCTAATAAGCAAAGTCTTTCCCACTTCCTGGGAAGGTGCATTTATTATTGATTCTTAGCAGAACAAAATAAAACCACACAGACACAGAATACCACACAGAGAAATGTCTCTTCTGCATCAGGGCTTACTGCTTTTTTATATTTTTACTATCTTAATAATTCATTACCAAAAAAAAAAAAATAAGTCAAAGCAAAGCAAACTCGTTCTTCCTCCCCCAGTATAAACTCTTCAGCTGATGATGTTAACAGCAAAATAGATGTGCAGATATGATGCACAAAGGACAAGCTGCACCAGCAGTATTATGCTAAGCAAGAATAATTATTCTTCTTTACTCTGGTACTGAGAAACATAGATGTTCAAAGGCAGAAAAACAAACAAACAAACAAACAAACAAACAAAAAGGCAGAAAAGGAATTGAGGAAAACTGTTTTGTTTTGGTTTGGTTTTTGTCCTGTCCCATTTTTCAAGCCTGCTTGCAGTTAAAAATATTTTTTTTCAAAGTTTCGTAATACAAAGTACATCAAAGAGTGCCTGTGCCGTGCTCTGTTTACATGCTCTGTCTACATGGCAATGCCATAGCCTCTAAAAGACGAATACTCTCACAGCGCGCTATGGTGCAACAGTGCCTCAGACACTCATAATTTAATTCACTGGCGTTCAAAAGAAACATTATCCTCAGATTATCACAGAGCACATTATATTGTAAAGATTTCCATTCACTTGAAGGACTTAAGAAAAAAATGAAAATAATAACATAAACCGGCTGGTTTATTTCTGTGTCAGCACATTCTTTGCTCCACCTTTCACCTGAACATCCTGTGCCCCTTCTAGAAGTTCCTTAATTAACCCTTACTTTATCTTACAACTATCAAATGTAAATTAATAGTCATGTGGGGTCATCTTTCCAAGGTTACACTGTGTGGCATCCACCTGCTCTTGCCTGTCAGAATTAAATGTGGAGAGTGCTGAGCTGCTCCGTAACGTACGTCATTTGAAGATACAGCTTTTCACCTATACAGCGAAGTGTGATCATAATTTGGGGTTTATTAAGTGAGCACCAAAGTCCCAGGAAGGGAAAAAATAAATCTATAAGACGCTTTTTCCCTCTAGGGTGGAAGAAAAGGATGAACACACATTTTGAGATTTCATAACCTTGCTTAACTTTTTTATGCATGGTGGGTTTATTTCAAAACAGTTTTCATTAATAAGGAACAGAATTCCCTTAAGTGACCTTAGACATATGCAGCCTCCCAGATGGTAAGGAGTGCTGCTTTAGGCTAAATAAGCAAGTGATGTATAGTGTATGAAATGAGCAGAATTCTTCTCCTGTTCTCAGTCAGCACAGCTGTGAGTGACAGCACATAGCAAGTGACCAACATGCTCCATCACAGTGCTGCAAATGAAGTTTTATTGCCCCTGAGTCACAGCAATGGCAGATATAACCATTCAGGTATAAAGTATTTTCAAACGCATTAGTATTAGTCTGTCAATTCCCTGAGAATAGATATGCCTCCCCTTTGTTTAGAAAAAGTCTGAGGGCTAAATTTGCTATTTGAAAATAGTAAAATTCAAGGCAGCTGTGTGTTTTTATTAGTGACTTCTTAAGTAGGAACTGTGAAACAGATTGAATGTTATTACACAGTGGTAGATGAAGTAAACTGTATTTACACAGCCACTCCTCCGGTAATCATGAGTTATTAACTGAGGCAAATAATTATTTTAGAACTAATAATTTTAGTAAATATGACATTTCCAAGTACATTTTTTTACACTTTGGTCCTGAAAAAAAGTGTAATAATTGCTATATTTTGCTACATGTACTCTATTCAGGTTTTAAAACTTCTATTTTTACCATGAAATATATATATTTATTAAAATTAAAAAAAGAGAGAGAGAGAGAAGGAAAAGAAAAGAGACAAGAAAAGGAAAGCAAAGCAAGGCAAAGAGGTGAACAAAATTTAAAAGAAATAGTTCATTTTCAAAGATCTTATGATTGGATTTATTGTTTGTTTTTTTCACTTCCAGATCAACTTTACTTAATAATGTCATTTATCTTGTACAAGCTCATTTTAATATCTAAATTAATAAAAATTATTAATTTAAAAATTATGCATCTTAATCTGTTACATTATCTATGTTGCATACATACCTGTAAGGTCTTGTAAATTCATAATAAAATCTAGAAATGTGACAGAAAAATAAAAGCATTTTCTTTACTTCTCCCAGATGGCATTCTTCATTAATTAGAAGGTAAAGTTTCTTAAACTTTTGCCATCAAAACAAAATATAAGAAAAATATATTGAGGAGGCCACGTGTAAGAAGTTCCTCATTTCATAACTCATGCCAACCAAACCTCAAAGCTCTCCAAAGTAGAGCCATTTGTGCCCTGTATTAACTTCCCTTTTCCTTGCAACACATAACCACACAACATGCATGTGCTCCTTCAGAATCACATTGATAATCCTAAATCTGACCCC
The DNA here is from genome assembly GCF_963932015.1 of Anas acuta. Classification (NCBI taxonomy): domain Eukaryota; kingdom Metazoa; phylum Chordata; class Aves; order Anseriformes; family Anatidae; genus Anas; species Anas acuta. The sequence goes on along the minus strand of NC_088980.1, from coordinate 125,704,759 downwards.
AGAATAAAACCAGCTTTTGATCAGTAATGAAACCATCTTTTGTTTCTGCTGTTCTCTAGTAGTTCATGGTTGGATCTGAAGGACATGTCCATTAATAAGGTAGATTCGTACACTTGTCAGTCAGATAAGGGGAGTTCAGTGAGCAAAATGACATCTGAGTGTATGGCCATCTACTTTCCCATTTTCTCAAATCTGTTTATTTGGTTGAACCCAACTACTGTTATATCATTTATATCATTACCTGAACAAAATTGTTATAGAGACTAGTGTGCACACACACTTGCTCCCAGGTACATACACAAAAGTAGCAGTTAATATGCATTTGTGCACTGGGTTACACAAGGACCATGTGTAACAGGATCTGGAGAAGATAAACTTCCTTAATCAGGGTACAACAACAGTTATTTTAAGAAAGGCAGGATGTCTGTAGGGGTCTGGCCTTGGACATGATGAAGAGATCTTTTCTGCCTGTTTTGTTAGCGAAGAGGAGATGAGTGGGCTAGATTAAAAAAATATATCCTGTTGGAACCCTGAGGCTGGCTAATAATCCATGTTTCAATTTCCAACAAGATACCATTGTTAGGCTAGATGTATTGTATATGTATACTGTTGCCCTTTTCTGGGCAGAATCAAATCCACTGTGCATTGTGTTCTGGGCCTTACACAGCTAATAGCTAGCAGAAGTTCTCAGATGGTTTAGGTGGGTGTAGCTCCACCAAGCCAATGGAGATGTGTTTGGTTACATCACTTGTTGATGTAATTGGGCACTTTATTTGTGCTTTTGGCATATCAGTCTCACTCCTTTCCCAGCTCTTGCCATGAAATTCTGAGAACAGACCATTCTTGGATCTATCCAAGACAACACATCTTGGTGGTACTTTGGGGCAAAACCAGCTATGAACTGGCAGTTCAGCTCTTGCAGTGGAGCCATAATGAAATCACATTTTATATTTTGTGATTAATCTTTATTCCGTGGGCTGTAGTCAGCTTTTTGATCATTGCAGCTCTTTGCATATCTCTATCAAACACTGCTATTGAGGAGGAAGGGGTAGGATTTTTAGTCCTACTACTCCAAATAGAATATCCAAATCTTCATTTCTCTGATCATTTTGATCTTCTTTCTGATCTATATATGCATTTATTGCAATCTTAGCATTGGTCTTTAGTTTAAATAGTTCTTTCCCTCCCTGTCCTTTGTAGCCTTGAGCAATTCCCAGAAAGCAATTCATTTTGCTAGACAAAGTAACATGTTTTTAATACATTTGTAAATATCATTAATATCACAGTAATATTGTTTTCTGCAAGTATTATAAAATGAGTTGATGATTCTTGATTATGCATGACCAGCACAATACACACTCTACAGGGAAAGTCTAAACAGTGCCTTGCAGAGGGTCATACATGGTGGAATTTATCCCTGTGGAGCTAATCCCTATGGAAATATCTGCTGTAAAGGCGCTATATAATACATTTTAGTATCTTCAGTGCTTTTTCTCCCCCATTACCACCGTAGATGTTTCTGACTTTTTTTTTTACTTTGTAGTTTTCAACAAATGAAATCCTGTCATATTGCAAGAAACTGCTGTTATTCTTTCCTAAACCCATGAGTTTGCACTCTGTAGTGTTAAATTCAACTCTAATTCTGTTACTCCACTATTTATCACAGTCATACCCCTTGGTGGTGTTTTTTTTTGTTTTGTTTTGGTTTGGTTTTGTTTTGTATTAGGACTCATCTCTGTCCTAAAAACATGTTGTCAGCAAATTCTGTTAGCAAACAACTGCTCTCTGTGACAAGGTCATTAACAAACAGATAAAACAGGACCGGAGCCAGAACTGCAAACAGGACCCCTTTCTGGTCTGCCACAGATCCTTCCAACACAACCCACAGTTGTCTTCATATAGCTAGTCCTTCAGCCCTTCTCTCCAAGTGAAATAATAACTTCTCACGTGGTCCTGCATCAAAGGCATCAGTGAAGGCAGCAGGGTACTGCCTGCTCCAGCAAAGGTTGTCAAAGGCAGATGTCTAGCTAAGTCTATCAGTCTCTGACACTGAACCTCATCCTTTATTTAAATTCTTCCTTCAAATTGTCTTTTACATCCCCTTGTACTCTGAAGTCAAAGCAGCATACTCAAAGTGACCTAGGTGAGAGTGAGGGTAAGGTTTACAAAAGAAACAGAGCAGACTTCTTGCTGAAGTGGAGCTTCATCTCCTTTGCAGCCCATTTCAAAGAGAGCTCTAGTCTTTATTTCAATCCTCAGAGTAAAAGCTTTGGCTATTTTGCAGTGACTTGGTAGCAAAACTGACTGAACAGATTTATGAAACCAACCTCATAGCTGCAGCTACCATTTCTACCACACTGTGAATGAAAAAATCACTTCTGTTTGCACTAAGTACAGTGCATCCAGACTCCTTGTACCCTTTTCCTCTTACTTTCAGAAGGGCTAGGATGATATAGATCATAGGATCATAGAATGACTTGGGTTAGAAGAGACCCTGAAGATCATCAACTCCAACCCCCCTGCCATCGATAGGAATGCCACCCATTAGATCAAGTAGGCCAAGGCCCCATCCTGCCTGGCCTTGAACACTTCCAGGGATGGGGCATCCACATCTTCTCTGATCAACCTGTTCTAGTGCCTCCCTACCCTTACAGTGAAGAATTTCATCCCAATGTCTAGTCTAAATCTATTCTCTTTTAGTTTATGACCATTTCTCCTTGTCCTATCATTATTTACCTGAGTAAAGATTCCTTCTCCATCCTTTTCATAAGACCCTTTTAAATATTGAAAGGCTGCAATGAGGTCTCCCTGGAGCCTTCTCCTCTCCAGGCTGAACATCCCTGGCTCCTTCAGTCTTTCTTTGTAGGAGAGGTAGGTCCTCCAGCCATCTGGTCATTTTTGTGGCCCTCCTCTGGACCCGCTCAAACAGCCCCACATCCTTCTTGTGTTGGGTGCCCCAGACCTGGACACAGCCCTCCAGGTGGGACCTCACAAGGGCAGAGCAGAGGCGGACAATCTCCTCCCTTGACCTGCTGGTCACACCTCTGTTGATGCAGTTGGCCTTCTGTTGAACCAGGATACAGTTGGCCTTCTGAGCTGCAAGCATGCACTGTCAACTCATGTTGAGCCTTTAATCCACCAGAACCCCCAAGTTTTTCTCCGCAGGGCTGCTCTCAATGAGTTCTTCTGCTGCTCTGTGCTCATGTCTGGGATTGCCCCAACACAGGTGCAGCACTTAGACTTGTTGAACTTCATTAGGTTCACATGGGCCCACTTCTCCAGTATGTCCAAGTCCCTTTATCTACTATAAACTATTAATAATACTATAAACTGATTGAGGATACAAGAGAATTACTTTTTTTAATAGAAAAGGTACTTAAGAACATATTTCTCACAATGTCTCAAACAAGCAATTATTATTGTTACATACATCACTACAATTTTCAGTAGAATCAGACTTGGATCAGAACCCAGCTGTGCATAAATGCAATAAGATGATCTTACAGATGAGGATGTTACAAATAAGAAATAATTAAATATATAGAGAAAGATGGAGAATGCAAGATGCTCGAAACCACCTGCGTTAACAGCATGTTAGATCAACGATAATCGGAACTCTTTAAAACCTAACCTAGTTTCCGTCATTTGTGTCATTTGTTTTCTTTTGATGTTTCACTCAACTTGAATGATGACAGTTTCATTTGTATTTCAGTCAGTTTTGTTGTCAGGCAGCAAGCCTACATTGCAGTTGTGCTGTAAATACTTAAAGGGACATTTTGAAATAAACTACTTAAATGGGTTATGAAATAAAATCTTAGAAACCTCTTAGCATAGATTTTTACAGACATAATGCAACTTCCCATGGATATTTAAATAAAAAAAGTCTAATGCATGGACACATTTCTGTCTTTGAACAAAATAAAAACATGAAATTAAATTCACTCTTATTTTTGTTTCAGATGCCAGCCTTCACACCAATGAAGATTATAAAGGTGAAACAGTGAAAAGGTTTTTGTTTAGTATTGTTTTGTTTCGGTGGTATGTTTTTGTTTCTCTGAAGAACTAGATTTGATTTTCTTCTTCAGCCTTGAGGACTTAATGCACTGAGAGTAGCATAAGCTGTTAAACCCCACATTTTTTTTTGCTATGTTGCTGCTCCATGTGTCAAACAACAGCCAGAAAATAAGTTCAGTTGTTTTCCAAAGTTTGGTATAATCACAAGTTGGCTTCCGTGACAAACATCATTTTTTGGCCACTCCAAGCATTAACGCCCCAAAATCCATCTTTGAAGAGAGCAAGCATTCCTACCAAATTGATTATTCTTTAGTCTACAACATGCATGCAAACTGAACCTTAAACCTATCACTGTAAGCCTCCTAATTCATGGCCCAAAACATAGCATGGAGATGAAAAATCTCTGTACTCTTGAATTAATGACTTCTTGAAATATCTCAGAATTTAGAAATTTAGCTGTAACAATCCAGAATTTCTGCTCTTAAAAAGAAAAAAAAGAAAAAGAAAAAGAAAAAGAAAAAGAAAAAGAAAAAGAAAAAGAAAAAGAAAAAGAAAAAGAAAAAGAAAAAGAAAAAGAAAAAGAAAAAGAAAAAGAAAAAGAAAAAGAAAAAGAAAAAGAAAAAGAAAAAGAAAAAGAAAGAAACAAAAAAAAAGCAGATATGCCTTACTGCCAGTACAGCAGTACTCTCATGAATGCAAGGCCACATGAATTACTTCCATACAACTGACAGAACTTGAAGTGATATAAGCCAATCTTAAAAAAATAATAAAATAAAATAAAATAAAATAAAATAAAATAAAATAAAATAAAATAAAATAAAATAAAATCCTTTTTGAATTGATGAAGGGCTGCAGCATTATTTAAACAACAAAAGTATTGCAAGTAGACCTGACCTCAATGTTCTGTTTTTGAGACATAGAGCAGGAGAGTTTTGCTTTGATCAGGCTCCTTGTTGAATTTGTCAGTGCAAATCCAAAGGCATATCCAAAGAAGCACGGGTAGGAGGGTTCAGAGGAGCTGGATGAGCTCAGCCTGTGGACCTGTTACAACAGACTTATTTATAGTGTAGTAGTAGTGCACATGCATTCCCTGAAATACAAATCCGGCTTGCATGAAATAGGCATATTTCCAAAGGTGTTTGGAAGGAAGTTGGGACAAGGAATACAGACTTGCTGCAGTTGGAGTTTAGCTGCTCTTCAGCTGTTTTTCCTTTCACTTAACATATTTCCGAGTTTCATATTTATTTTTTCTTAACCACTAGTTTCCTCATTTGAGCTTGGAGAAGGAAGGGTCCTGGGGAGATTGGTTTTCCTGGTGCTGAGGAATGAGCAGAAGACAACCATGTCCTTAGCTGGTGAATGTGCACAGCATTAGCTGGCATGGCAACATCAGTGTGGAAGCTGCTTGCCTTCATCAAGCAAGAAGCAAGAAAGATAAAATTCAGATCTGGTAGGGGTGCCTTTAGATGGCCCAGGTCTGTAGCTGGGGTCCTGGTGCTGGAGCAGCCTGGAGCCAGATGCACCACACACCACCCCCCATCCTGCTCCAGCTCTGTCGCTGTGGGTCTTCCTCACAGGACTTTCAACAGCATGTTTTGATGTTTCTACACTTAATGTCACTGAGGATGTTAGAAAGGGTGTGCAGAAGGGACAGACAGACTGTGGGTGGGTGCAAGAGAGAATGAGGGGGAGGTACCAAATCCCAGTGATTGGTTGTGTCTCTTGGCCACACAGGGAACTGGCTGTGGGTGCCGCAGAGAGAAGTTCATGTCCTAATTTGCCACCTGCCTTTTGTCCTTCATCCAAACATTCATGCACTCAGGGTGGCAGATGCTGTTACCCTGCACCTCCACATCTCCCACACTGACCAGCAAACAAAGCTCTCAGAAAGACATATCTGGTCATAGCCAAAGCCTTTAAGCAGAGAACAGCATAGGTCAGCCCTGGAGATTTATACAGCTCAGTGGGTACTCAAAGAGAGCACAGCACTAGCTACAATCAATAGTGGTGAGGGTAGCATGCTGCTGCAGGGTCTGGTCAGCCATGGACAAAGGGGGTGACAAGCAACTCCCCCAACAGTTGTGTCATGATGTATCCCTCCCTTACCTTTTGGGAAATAGACAGTGATCTCACAGGATGCCATCCAAACGATTTGCTAGATAATTCTACACACTAGGCATTCTTCAGATATAGAAAATAATGAATGTAAAAGATCAATATGTGAATTATTGATCTTGGCAAGGCTATTTATAGTTAATTACAGCACTGAATGCTAACTGAAGTGGCTACTGGTTACCTACCACACACAATAAGGTCACTAGTAAGTTTACATACACACACACACAAAAGACAGACTCTAAAACCTGCACTGCTATAGAATTTCATCTCATCTGTTCCAAGGGCAGTTTACAGCACTTGGATTATTTGGGGCAAGGCAGTGTTTTAAATACAAACACAGTTGTTGCGGTCATCTAAAGATGAACATATTTCTAACAACAGGAAGCATCGCCAGCATTTCTGTGCACCTCCAGCTCAGTGGGGATTCACTGCAGGGCTTTGTGTGTTAGACACAGTACATGTCCTCCTCACAGTATATGTTCCCAGCCTGGAAGAAAAAAAAAAAAAAAAGAAAAAAAAAAAAAAAAAGACTTGAAGTTATTGCAGAATCTCTCCTTTACTTTCCCAGTGTCATTTCTGTTCAGTTCATGAAGACTTTCCACAACCTGGGGTTGCTGCAGCAAAGAAAGTAACCATGGAAAACATGTAAACTATACTTCACCTAGAACTGAATCTATCTGGACTACCATCACAATTTTTTATTAAAACAATTTTTAAAGGTAATTCATTCACATAAGTCAAACCTAAAACTCCCCTGCTCATCACTCTTGTATTATTAGCAAAAGTCAGGTGCTTTTAAATTTGTCAGCCTCTTTCATGAGGTGTCCTGGATAATACCCTTCATATTTTAAAAGGCAGCATTTGCTCTCATTTCATACCTGAATGATGCTAAGACCTCTCAAAGATTTCCAGAAAAAAAAATAATAATAATAAAAAAAAAAATTGAAATGTTTCTGTTCCCTTTTCCACACTCACCAGAATGGCTGGTAGTGGATCTACCTAAACAGAATCTAAACAGAATACTCACAGGACATGAACCCAGGTTATTTGTATTTGCTGACCAAGCTCACTGTCTCTCCCAGTACCACACAGCAAAAGGCTTCACTAGAAAAATGTATTTGGAATTAGTGTATTCCTACCAGTCCTTTTTACTTCTGTGAACACTCATTTTCCAGCAAGGAATATTAATCAAAAAAATCCTGACTAGCTGCACTGTCATCCCAGTTTATCAACATACTACACATTGGTACATCAGAACTCACCTTATAGTATGTAAGACACCTGTAGAGTCAGCCAGTCTAGGTTGAGGGGCTACCTGAGAGAGGCAGGGCACCACTGGGGAGGTGCTGAGAGCCAGAAGCCAAGTACTGCTCTGTCTGCATGTGCAGGAAAGGCAGGAGAAACGTTTGAGAGATGTTTTGGTGGAAAACTGATTTGAGTGGAAAACTGAGAATCTATCACAGAAAATTTAAAGGAGAAAAGCTGAGAAGACAAGGCTTGGATGCCTTGTAGCTGTTCAGACAATGTGAGCTAACCTTTTAAAAACTACATATTCTTTCATGGTGGAATTCACTCTCCGTAACCTTATAGTAGACACCTGAAGATGTCTCTATTGTCAAGAGAAAGAAACAGGAACTCCTCAGGCACCAATCACCTTATAGTGCATTGACATCTGAAACACTTTAGCAGAAGCAGTCCTGTGTAGCTATTTATTTCTCTCCATTGACTATTATAGACAAGTTGACAGCTAGCTTGGATGTAGGCATTGCAGATGCCTGTAGTTTGGCAAAAGGAATCTCATCCTGTTCGTGGCTGAATCACACACTATGTCCCCATGAACTAGTCTTTGAGACACAGGACAATCCAGAAAGCTCTGTTGCAGAGATACTTCATGGATGAGAATGTTTCTTGCTTCCTACACTCTCTTTCTACTGAATCGGTCAGCATTCTGAAAGGGGACAAAAAAAGCACTTCTGAAGAATCAAACCCTTGATATGAAAAAAGAACATTCTGGCAGGACACAGAGTGCCTAATATTCATGAACCACTATTATTTTTCCTCTTTATTGAAATAGAGATCTCCTTGTAACTTGCTCAGATGGCATAGTCAGTGCCTCAGGCAAGCCTATGCAGCTGGCTCCACAGCTTGCAAAGGCCTTGGCTACATTACAAGTGTCATATTTTCTCACAGATAATTTGTTCTTGAATAACATTGCCTAAGTAATAGGGTTTCCATCAGTATCAGCTTTGCATATCTCCTTCCTTCTTTTCACCCCTTTTTATCGTACAGACACATTAACTGTGAGCCTTGCAAAAAAGCTCTATTTATGTTTTAGTTCCCCCGAGTCTCTCTTGCCACCTCCAGGGGAATGGAGGGCACACAGGATCAAGTTCCATATTCCACCCTCATGTCTTTTTTTAGCACCTGCTTTAAAGAACCCAGAGCCACAGTGAAACAAGCAAGGTTTAGTGAGTGTCTACGGCACTTGTTATACAGTAGGCCAGTGACTGAAACAAACTGTCTTCACCTGGTGTGCCCACTTCCATGATCCATTCTTGCAAGCCCCGGGACTTTTGAGGACTTGATGAAGGCAGTGGGATGGGGTTTGTGCATGTACGAGTGATGGAGAAGTGGATATGCAAATTCCAAGTAAGGAATTGACTGAGATACACCAAGAAGAAAGGCATCTATTTTTGTTTAGCTATATAATTTCTGTGTTCTTCATATGAAATATTTAATCCACATTTGCTTCTTTGCAGTGCCAAGACAGGAAAGTTTGACACTAATATATAGCCATTTTTATCCTGAAGGAATGTTGCCCTTCTAATTAAAATCTCTTCCTCTGTCTAAGTAATTCCCCTGATGACACAAATTACACATGGCATGAATGGCAGGACATCAGACTGTGATCTCCTGAAGACCATGGAGTGAGGCCATGCGTGGTTATTATTTCACTTATGGACAGTGAAACTCCCTGCACCCTAATCCTGGCTGAATAACAGATTTCAAACTTGGGTTATGAAAACAAGAATTAAAATCCACCATATCCTCAGGAGGCAGCCCCTCTCTGCTGCAGGAACTGTTTGCTGTAGCTGTTCTTCACCCCGCATGCCCTCTTGTCTGAGCTACCCTGCTTAGTGCTGTGCCAGCAGAAGTCCCAGCTTCTCACCAGGACAAGCACTTTCCTCCATATCCGTACAGGATTTGACACAAAGAGGGCAAATGCATTAAAATGGTACTACGACAGCCTTCCTCACCAGCTCCTGAAGCCTAACACTGAAAACCCTGAGGAATCCAGACACTGTGATCGATCTCTTTCTTTATAAGTTTTGAATAAATGGCAGTCTGGTGCTGGGTGGGAGTAGAATGGTTTGTTACTCTACCCACACCTTCAATAAAAATAAACCCAAGCTTTGCCAGAACAGGGAAAGCAACATGAGCACAGGCTAATATTTACAGCATCTAGCTTTCTCCAGCTAGATGAATCTGGTTAAAAAGCAAACAACTTCCATAATTATTTTTTTCTGTGTTACTTCTCCAAATATATCATTGGTGGGGTCTAGATTGAGGGCAACAACCAAGGGAAATTTTATCAAATGTTCAGTAATGTGGCTGCAACCCAAGTTGCCATCCAGCATGTAATTCCACTCCATTGAGGACTCAGCAGGGTTCGCTGCAGCAGATAAACAAGTCGCTGTATTACCCTGAAGTGTGACAAGTGCCACCACGATGCTGCCTGGAGAAGAAGGGATTGAATACAAAATTCAAGCTCACTTTCCCACCTGGGAAAACTGAAGAAAAAGTCTCAGCACTCTGCTATGTGCTGTCTTTTCACAAGCAGTGCATATAACCTATTCCTGACCTGGAGGCAAGACAAAACTGGAATACATTGTCACACTGATGGCTTTCTCTCTTCTTTCCTATGCATAAAATGTTGAGGGTGCAAGCAGGGGGATTTGGGTTCCTTCCACTGCAGTCCCATGGACTTCAGAAAAATCACTTTGGGTATGTCTATATATATATCTAAGAGGGTAAAAACATACAAACCCTCTCCTCTTCCTCTGGGGCCTCTCTATGCTGAGAAGAAGAAGCAAAAAAGAGCCCAAAGCAAAGACTAGCTGCACTGCTGGAGTCCAGAAGTACATTTCCTTTTGACATAACATTTCAGGCACAGTTCTGCAACATCACTTTTGTATTTTTCCAGCCCCAGCATGTTATACTCCTGCAAAACCATTCATGTTTGCCTAATAGAAAAACAAAACAAAACAAAACAAAACAAGACAAAACAAAAAAAACTATGAGGTGCTTAGGTAGGAAGCAATATAAAAGCCCCAGGGAAATATCTTGCATGTCATGATAGCCAGTAAACTTTGACTGAGCTTTTGACATATACTTTCCATTAGTGTTCTTGGAAAATCAATGAAACGTACTCCTAAGCTACTTCAGTACTTTTTATTTTTTTTACCACTAAGTGCAGAGACAGAACTCCCAAAAGGTATCAACTGCATCCCAGCACAGGAGAAGTGCAGACAACTTTGTGAAATATTTCACAGTTGAAACTATATTAATATGACAGAATATTAATATGACAGAAGCCAGTTAACACCTCTTATTACAATTTCACTTGAGAATAACAGTCGGGCAAGATGTTCTTATTCCAAACAAACATGTTTAACATTCCCTGAAACACCATAAATTTTTCCATCAGCCTCTCTCTGCCATGCTCCCTTCCTCTTGAAAAAAGTGCCAAATCATGAGTTAATATTTGAGCCTCTCTCTGACTACCAGTGTTGAAGGTATCTACCAGCTACACCATGTTCCAAAACACCACACACATGGACTACTTACAGCCATACAGTGAGCAGTCAATCTTGGACTATCTATAATTCCACCTCTTAGGGAGAAAAGACAGGATAAAGATTAATTCAGGATCAGATTATCCCAAGGAACTCATCATAACACCCGTAGTTTTTTCCTAAATTAAGGTCCTACTTCACTCAAATGGAATAACAAATAATATACAGAAAGTTGCATGCTGCTTCTAAAAAGCCCATCAGCTGAAGAAGCAGCTACACCCACAACAAATCCCAAGCACTGTCTATCATTCATTCAGCCGAGCTGTTTTGTGTGAAAGTCATTACAAGAGTTTTACTGGCAGTTAAATGCCATCCTCAAAATGTTACTTGATGACAAGTCAACAGTATACACTCGGGTAAGATGTTGTTCATACTTGTTTTGGGGTTCCTGTCCAGATCAGTCCTATGCAGACTTTTTTCTGGCTAGCTGGCCTCCTTGAGGGTTGTTCAGAAGAGGATTAAAACTCTAGTATTTACATCATCACTACCTGTACACAATTAATTCTTACTTATTGCTACATTTTTACAAAAAGAACCAGTCAAAGAAATCAGAGTTTTGCAGTTTGTTTTATTCAGAACGAGGACAGTTTTTGCTGTTTTGTTGGAGCATTTTGCTAGTTTGCTAGGACAATACAAAGTCCTTCCACTTGAGGACAGCAGAAATCACATCAGAGTGTCCAAGACCACGTAACAATCAGTCCCAAATGCTTTCTGTCCCTTCCCAGGCTGTCACATTTTTCAGTGTGTCCAGAAGTCTGCTTCTGCCCAGGGTATGTGATCCCCAGAAGCACCACGTAGCATTATCCCTATGTAGCACATGCACAGCCACCCTGCCACACGTGGGGTGACAGGACCTGCTGTCCCACAGCTACACTACCAGTCAGACACGTTTGTGGTGCTAGAGACATAAGGTGGCAGAAATACTCAACAGTTTCCCTGGTACTTCTGTGTGTACTCTTGCAGGAGATCTGGGATTCAATTCAAAGGGGTTGAATCAGTTTCCCCTGAGCCCTGGGAAGGTGCCTCAAACATCAGCCAATCTTTCCTGTGGATAATGAATTGCATTTTTGTGTTTACTACTCACTCTCTGAAGACCATTGTGTAAACTACTTGTGACACCAGCAACAGGACAAAAACAAAAAAACTAAATGAACTGTCACTTTGAAGGTCCCAGTGGGGACAAACCAAAACCGTAGCTCTGAATACCCTCAGGTCACCTCAGCCCTTAGGGAAAGGATGCAGAGGGATGGCTTGCAACAACACAAACCAGATGTCAGATCAGATCCTCCCCACACTCTTTATTACTCCTTGCTGGGACCACAAAGGGTACTTCCCCATTTTTATTTATTTATTTATTTATTTATTGCAGGCCGCTGAGAATTGCTGTATCCCCACGTCAGTTTTCCTGTGCCAGGAAATGCTAAGTGCAACTCATAGACCTTCATTAGCCACTTTCCATAGATCCATGCAATAGAAATCAAAGGCGCTGACAGATGAAACCTGGCAAGTTTCCCTGGGCTGCTCCAGGATTTCTGCCCTCAGCTGCTTGCTCTGTCGGAGATAACCATCCATGGCAGAGTCAGCAAAAGGGACAGGAGCCCCAGCCTCAGCTCCTGCAGGGTCAGCCCAGCATTGCAGGGCTCAAGGAGCTGTCAGACCACTAACAGACAGACCTTACAGACCTCCCCACAGCCAGTTCTTTTGCTACTCCTTTGTCACCTCCCTGTAGAATTGTTTTACTTTGCTGTTGGCTTGCTTGCTCTTACAATTGCTTTTTTCTCACTGGACTACAGATTTCTTCTAATACATGTTATTTCCTCCTGTGCAAAGAAACTGAATATAGCCACCAATCTTTCAGTATATATTTACTTTTCTTGCTACCATCTCTCTGCCAACTAATTCCTGAAGTTCAAAAGGAACAGGTAATAAAACATAAGAGGGAAATGCAGGTGCAGGTGAATTCCTTATTCAGTTATCCTCAGCAGTGATGTTATTGTGAGTTATTGCTGCGTCAGACATAAAGCAAGTGTTGGGCTTGGCATGCTTTTGAATTAAGCCTCTAATTTTGTGTAACAGGACTATTAATCCCTTTTGTAATCAAAGTTCCTTGAGCGTGTTCCCCACCCATGCTTTAACCCACTGCTGGTGTAGTCCTAATACAAACATAGCAGCAACAGTTGAAACTGAAGTGCCTGTACATCCAGATCTATCAAAGTGAACTGGTCTCAATCTCAGAGAGAGACAATTGACCTCTCACACAGAAGCCAAGAGCCTTAAACATAGCATTTTGGTAATTGCCACTTTTCTCAGCAGCATCAGGGGAAATGAAGCATTTGTCGCTTTTGTTTCTAGAAATCCCCAGCAATCAAAGCCACTGACAGACAGTGCTGGAGAAGCGACACCTACTAATGAAAAAATACATTCTGTTAGAGAGCCGGGATGAAGCTTTTCCAGAGTGCCTCCAGCCAGCCAGCTTTCCTGCCAAACACCAAGGGGTTATAGAGTTGATCATCTTTTTAGAAGGGAAAGCAAAATTTTCACTGAAATCTGCCAAGTAAATTTGTAACGAGCTTATCTGACTCACTAACTAGCTAGTGGCACAGCCTTTCTCTTTGAAAACCTTGCCCCTGCCATTTTCATTTTTGTTATTGTGAAGCAAGCAAAGTAAGCTGACACAGCCAGGAACTGTGTTATGATTCGTAATTGTGGGACTGAGAATCTATTTTCATTGACTGGACAACAGACAGAAAGGGTGACTCTGCAGCTGACTCCCAGGACAGCATGTAAGATATGCGTGGTATGCAGTAAGCTTTGTAGTCTCCTTCGGGAGAGGAAAATTCCCTAGATAAGGACAAAGCTAGGAAAGAAAAGGAGGAACCAACTGAAAAATCTTACAGCAGTAGAGAACTTCAGAGAAAGCTAAGGTATGTGTGAGGATCTAATCTTTTAGGGGTAACTTTCTTAAGCTAAAACAAAGAAAGAAATGAACATTTAAGCACCTGAATTAAATAATTGTACCTAAAATACACCCCACTAGCACAAGTGCAAGTAACCTTAATTTACCTCTGGTCTTTTGAGATCAAGGCATGTCTTGAGCTATTTCTTCTAACACTGACAGAAACAGTAACAGACAAAAATAAATAAATAAATAAATACATACATACATACATAAATAAACAACCACTACCTCTTATCTGAAAGGCTTTGGTGATCTGGTGTCTGGCAAAGATTATTGTCCTGAAAAGCCAGAGCATTGTTCCCTCTATTTAAGAAAAATAAATAAATAAACAAAATTGTTACTCTATATCCACAATCATTTACAGCTGTCTTAAGCCATGTATTGTATATCAATCTCATATCTACACTGAATAGTGGGCCTTTGCAATCAGAGATACTCATTAATTTAAGGAATGAATATGCCAGCTTTCCCTTTCTCTGCTGCTTTATTACCTCTGTCACATGTCAAAATGTCACCGTCCATTTGGATCTCTCCAATTTATGGGACAATATACTCAGCAAACTAAACTTTATTTCACGAGGTCATTAGGTTATAAAGAAAATCAAATGTGGGCTCACTCCCTTTTGTACAGATGAGTTTAATGTGAGTTCTCTAATTCATCCCTTCACTAATTCACAAATTCCTCCCTCACAGTGCAGGCATCCCTTGCGTCACACTGGAAGCATAAGAGCCTCAGACGATGGATCCACTCCAGAGGCTTTTTTGGGGGTAAGTTGGTATGGTTATACCCCAGCTTGGATAGCTGATCTACACATTTCCATAGGTTAGTGGGTTTTGAAGACTGCCAGACATCTTCTATGCAAAGCTTCAGTAGAGAAGAGCTGCAAGGGACAGGAGGCTCAGGTGACAATGGCAACAGAGTGGCCCTTAGCTCTTCCTGCCCTGTGTCCTGCCTACGCATTGCTCTTGCTGTGACCTAATGGCAGTGCTCCCAGTGTACACCAGGTTTTGGCATGACCAGGAGCTGGCGCACTCACACACACGCCTTGCTGTGGACCAAATATCTAGCAAACCCAACATCTCAGACAGCGTAGGTACAGTTGTTCTTCTTGCCTCGATGAAGACATAAGAAAGATCTGAGCACTCATGTCTAGCTTGACAGTTGATTTTCAGGTAACAGTTGGTAGTACATGCTTTCAACACAATGAGATAAGTGATAAACGTGGATATAAAAACATATTAATAGCAAAACTAATAAAATACAACACAATAATACAATGATCATGCGATGTAACACAAGATGCAATGTGCCATTTGCAGATGGTACGTATCTCATAAAAACGTCATACCAATGATGTCCAGCAGTTTGTTCTATTTCTGTTGCAATTCTGACAATCCAGCCAGCATCGTGTTTGATAGCAATGGCCACCTGTTTTTGGCAAATAATAGCCTTTTCATGTTTGGTGATTAAAGTTTCAAGTTCTTCATTTTGAGAATACCCTGTGTCACATATTGAGCCTAAGGTTACAGTCCAAGTTGTAAGTCCATTTTCAACCAGTATTAGAGAATCATTAAGGATGGAAAAAACCTCCAAGATCATCTGGTCCAACCACCCCCCTACCACCAATATCACCCGCTAAACCTAAGTACCATGTACAACCTTTCCTTGAACACCTCCAGGGACAGTGTGTTCCTTGAACACCTCCAGGGACATCACCTCCCTGGGCAACCCATTCCAATGCCTGACTGCTCTTTCTGAGAAGAATTTTCTCCAAATTTCCAACCTGAAATATCAATGTCGTCACTGGGAATACCAATGACCTTTCCTACAGAAGTAGCTTAGGGTCTCCAGAGTGAACTGCAAAGCTGTTGTAGCAGGTAAGGGCTAGGCAAGGAAATTCAGACTCAAGCCAACCCCAAGGCTGTAGATTATGCTGAATTATTTTTCCTTAGGCCTTCATAAATTGGCCAATATTCCATTCAAGTCAAAAGACTTTCCTTTTCTTGTGTATGTAGAAACCTAAGAATATTATTGTGGCAGAATTTTGTGTGGAACCTCTTTCTTCAGGATAGAGTTAAATTCACATTCCACAGAGTAGCCAGAAAAAAAAAAAAAAAAAAAAAAAAGTAATACACTTTAGTAAGGTATGAAATGAAAAGTCTCATCACTGCTGGCTATTAAACAAATAAGGCAAAGCTCAGTAAATGAAGTGCTAACTTGGAAAGTCTAATGAACTACCTTCTCTCTTCATTTCACTTTGCCAACATCAACACCTTCATCTTTAAACACTTAAGTGTTTGTCACTAACACTGCTGTACAGTATTTTATGAACCCAGTGAAAAGGTTGCTTTACATTTCAGAGAGTAAGGATTCCCTATTTGCTGAACAGCCTCCAAACTCAAAGCCACATGCAGCCCACAGGCCTGTAATTTCTTAGCAAACAGGTCAGAATAACATATTGCATTCAATTTTAACACCAACCCATGGAGATATAAAACCTCAGTTACAAGAAAGCTGCCCAGAAAATCCTTTAGAGAAGGAACACATACAAGTCCAACAAAACTACAAGGCACTGAAGTTTCTGCCTTTAAATATTTATCCAGTCCCATTGGGTTACTTGTTTGTCTGTTGGTATGAGGGGGGTTAATTACTTGTGTTTTCACCCAACCAGTCAGGGACAGAGCTTTGGTTCTGTGCCTAGTCCAGTGTGGTCAGAGCATGTTCCCAGCTTTGTGGTCTGCCAAATTGCTTGAGATCATTGGTGCCCGTGTTAAGGGAAGAAAATCAGGATCTCCACACTCTGTAACTCTCTGTGCCTGGCCATCCTAAGTAGCAAGGTTTTTAGTGAAACCTCTTTCTGGACAGCATGGCCAGAAGCCTAACAATATTTTCTCATTTTTGGATGGCTCAGATCCAGCATGTTATAAGCAAAAGCAGGTTGGCAACCAACTCCCTGCAACCCAGCAGTAGCACAGGATGTCTTTACCAGCATATCTGAAGGACCACTCCCCATCACAACTGACAGCAGCAGCATCAAGAAAGTGATCATCCCAAGACTGAAGACATTACCTTAGAAAAATCGCTGTAAGAGTTTTACAAATCTTTCTACAGATAGACATTTAGCTATTCTTAGCACTTCAGTGAAACATATAGTGATGTTTCCTTCTCATTTCATGGGACAGATACTCTGCAGTTCTAAAAGGAGTATCCCTTCAGGCCCATATCTGCTCATTATCAAAAACATAGCCTATGAGCAAGTAGGTGAGTGTAGGATTTCAAAGTTATGAAAAGTCTTATAGGTGCAGGACTTCTATTAGAATAATATCTGCAGCAGCATTAGTTCAGATTAATTGTTAATATTTTTATAGAGACAAAAAAATTCTATCTAAACTGCAGTGTCACATTGGCTTACCAGAAGAAGGACAAAGACTTTCCATCTCTAAATAAAGTTAATAGGTCTGTATCAGCTTTCAGCACATGGAATTTACCCAACAGATGTAAGAGAATAGAAAAAGTTGTGTTTGTTCCAGTTTTGAACAGACTGTGATGAGTAAAACCAAACACAGGAGCCATTTCTGAAAATCCCTAACACATGTGTTCAAATGAGCTGGCTTCATTTTATCACAGGATTCTTCAGCACCCTTGATGTTGTAATACTCTAAGCTGTGGCTGCTTAACACCTCTTAACACAAGGTACAGCCTACACAGAGAAATAACTTCTTGCTGGTTTTCCCCGGGTCAGAGGGTTTGGGGTTTTGTCTGTTTTTTGTTTGTTTGTTTTTTTGTTTTAAATTGAAATTTAGAAAATGTTTAGGTAATTTCTTTACTTTATGGATGAGATCCATGTCTGTACAGACGGGAAATACAGAGGTCTATTGATATTCTTTTATCCTAATATGGCTTCCATCCTAACAAACTCAAGATATTCATGCAGTAAGGGTAGTTGCAGCCTCATCCAAATAGGAAGAGTGAGGGGAACCTGTGACTACATCAGGCAGTACAGGAGCTTTAACTACATCAGCTAGTGTTAAAAAGCAGCTCCCACTCCTTTGCTATGTCTGCTGCTAAAGCTTTTATGTATACAAATATATATTGTACAAACACATAATTTCTTTAACAAACTATTACATTTATTTCTGTTTGTCTTTATGAATAAATATCTGTAGCATATGCTGATTAAAAGAACAATAATTTTTAACCATACATATTATATTCAAAAGCTGCATGCAGAACAAATTTATTGTAGAGATTGTAAATAAAACAAGATTTAAAGAAGACATAGAATAGCTAGGGCTTGTCTTGAAAAGAAAAACTGAAAGAATGTGTAAGGGCGTATGGCTGGCATGGGGCTGGAAACTGAAGACAATAGCAGAAGCAAAACCAATTAAAATTAATCCTAAGCCTGTAAAAGAGAATGGCAAAACTGCATCTGAAAATAATATTAATGGACATGACATTGCAGGATATATTCACAGTAGTGTCCCAGGGAAAC
This sequence comes from Anas acuta, assembly GCF_963932015.1. Classification (NCBI taxonomy): domain Eukaryota; kingdom Metazoa; phylum Chordata; class Aves; order Anseriformes; family Anatidae; genus Anas; species Anas acuta. The sequence continues at coordinate 125,686,319 of NC_088980.1, read as the reverse complement.
AAACAAACAAACAAATTAAACCAAAACAACAACAAAACCCCACAAAAAAAAAATCAAAGAAAATGTGCTTCTAGTTAAATTAAAATTAAAGATTAAATAAAACATACTTTCTGTTTTCTCCAGAATTTGGCTTTATGTGAAATACCAACACAGGGGTCACTTTGCAGTATGAAATACCATTATTACAGCAGCTACTGTACCACTTAGTTTTTTCACCTTTGCAATGCAGGCTTTGGACAATTTTCTATTGTCTTTTGCTTTCTTACAGTGTAAGCACACTAGGCTGGTACATACTGTTAATCACTGTTTTTAATTTGAATTGCTATTAGTTTCTTTAATATTCAAAGCAGCCTTGCTAGAGAGTGAAACAATAGCTCCAAGGCAACAGAAGCTGTTCAAGTCCTTTATTTCACAGCCTTACTTTCAGGCTGATGCTGAACTATGGGCAGAGGTGATCCAGCTGTCTCTACATCCAGATGACTCTCCATTTAGATGCTGATGGACAAGATAGCCTCCTCTTCCTTCTTCAGAACAAAATGGGAGTAGAAGAAAAACGAGAGAAGAGTGATACCAGCCCCAGATTGGTGCTCACAGAAACAGCTCAGGTGTTGGTAGGCATGCAGCACAGGAGGCCTCCTGACCTTGGTGACATGACACTTACATCATTGCAGCCAAGTCAGTCAGATCCCCACAGGCCTCATCATCAAGCTCTGAAGGTGCTTGAGCAATCATGAGCAGTTTTAGTCACAAACAGAGCACAAACCATGTACCCTTGGTAAGGGATTCTTGACTATGCTCTGCTGCCTGTTTCCTCCGTGGCTTAGCATCACTGTTACTGCTTTTCCTTACAACTTTTCTTGTATGATCTCAATCACTCTCCAAGTTAATTAGTTTGGATCTAATTAGTAGGATAATTAACACCTCATTTTAAGAAAAAAAAAATATATATATAATAGTTCTTTTCATTTCAGTGCTGTATGACTAAATCTGAGCTTTGCCTTCAACTCAACAACTCTTGAAAAGCTTGACCTGATAGCAAATCCTTTTAAGTGTTGACCAGGAATCAGACTCCCAACAAATTATAATTCCAGGTCTGTTTCAGGAGAAATACACATGATCACTATGTGAATTGCCATTTAGGTTGCTTTTGATAGTGAGCCTATAAAGGTGACGATTCAGCCAGTGGGCAATGTTAAAGCCTTCTTCAAAACTTTAACCTGTTCATGGAGTTGAGTGACCCTGAGTTATCTGACAAGCAAAAATCCTCACCATATTGTAGGAGATTTTTATACCATAGTTAATGTGCTAAGGGGAGGTGAGGATATTTGCTAATACAGAGAAATTTTCAGGAAAAAAGGAAACCTGTAACAGGGAAAAAAAATAAGGCAATATAACTTTAGGGGAGATTCTTCTTTATCCGTAAAGCTGCAATAAGTTGTATTTGCCTTTGAAAATGCAAAAGGAACATCTAGGTCTGGATGCTAGCACCTGGGTATTTAATTTGGTGATTGTCAATGAAATCCCATGAGGCAAAAACTGTTTAATCTATACCTACTGAATTCTAATATTGCTGACTATATAAGGGACAGATTTCCACACAGTTTAAACAGGTATTCCTCCTTTCAGCTTTGGTATTTTAACTGAATTGATTGTCAGTGAAGACATTTCCAGTACAGCTAAACTTTGATCATGAGGCAGGGCTTGTGATGTGCTGTACTATTCAAATATGTGCTTATTTTTAAGTGCCTTCTCTTAGACTGTAATAAGCTTACAAGGTGTTCAGAAACTGCATAAAGACTTCTCTTCATCAAAGCAAATATATCTGCAGATTTTGGGAAAATGCCTGCACTGCACTCCCTAAAATGTGATATGTGATTAGGTTATTAAATACTGAATAGCAAGGCTGTAGCAGAAAGGAGCACATTAAAAATGAGTGACAACACTTCCTGATTTGAGTGTATAACTATGCAGTCTTAATATTCTCAGTACTGTTTCGATTTTTTGCATAAAATTTCTTGCAGCAGGGACTTTTGGTTGTTTGACAGATTCAGACTGACAGTCTACAGGTGAACAGCTTTCTGCCATGTTACTAGTTTTCTGAGCCATTTAGGAGCTTAGTGACAAGTGCATATTATGTGTAGGCACTTATCAAGGGCCAAGACGTAAAAGTCTGTCTAAAAAATGGCTTCATTGACTTAAGCAAGTTTGTGTCATGCTTGAGGATGCGTAGAATTTGATTCAAAGTACAGAGCTTCCTTTCACATTTGATTGCTCATTTTTTATTCAGCAAGATAATAACCTGTCAATCTTCAGCGAGAATAAGCTCTCCTAACACTCCAATTCATAGAGCAGTTGTTGATTTTACAAAGTGAGGCACTAACTTACAGCCAACCTCCCTCTTTTATTCCGGGCTTTGTACCAACTTTGGAAGAGTTATTAAGAATTTAAAAGCCTAAACAAAGCAAATTCCATTTCTTTCTTGAACAATTTAGTATTTATCTTACCAGTTTAAACAGTCAAATATTGCTTCATTTTTTACAACAGAAATGAATAAAGTATATAAAGTATTCAGTCAACATTGTGCAGTTTGCTTTCATGAGCAACAAGATCTCCTGAAGGGAATAATGCTGTCTTGATAACTCAAAAAATGTACCCTGTAGAATATGATAAGTTTTATTACCAAGCATATAAAGTAGCAGTTGCTGGTTTGTGTGAAAATCCCTGCTGTTCTGCTGTAACTGACACCCTCCGAGGAATGGGGCAAAAGCCTCACCCCTTGAAGAGGCCTTCGCTTCAACTACAAGTGCACAAATTGCTTCACAAATTTAAAATGGTGTGAGGGGAGGGAGGAAATGGGAATACCCACAACCTCGTGCATGGAATTCAAGATCAAGAACTTGAAAAATTTGGAAATGCAAGATAACCATCAGATTGGTGTTTTTGTTGTTGTTTTAACCTTTTGATATTTATTTCTTCTTGGTAGAAAAACATGGCATGTGTAGATTGGTCAGGTGGCCATGTAATTGTTATGTTCTCTCTATGTTATTACGCACGTGACAAGACACTTACCCTGGTATAAAATACCTTCATTTTTATTGTTTCCAGTATCTTGAACTTTGGGACCAGATGCATTCATATTTCATAGTTTGTAACTGGCCAAAATGTAAATAATACCTTGTTATGTAATACCTTGTTATGTAATTAGTGAGCCTGACTCTAATTATCTTTGAGTAAAAATCAAACAGACTAGGAGACAAGACAATTTCATCTTGTCAGTGCCAATCATTTACTTCCTCTAAGGTCACTCTTGCAATATATAGGAAAATTATACCTAATTATACTTATCCATTATTACTGTGATTTTAGGCAATTCAGGCTAATTTATAAGATCAGACTACTTCAAACCTATACCTTGGTGAAAGCTCACCACCCTGCAGAGTAGATGGTGCTGGGTTTTAGCTGAAAGTAGACAGTCAGGTACACTGGGGAGTGATACTGGCTTTCCTCTTGTGCACCAGTTACAGAAGTTCCTGCGAATAACCTCTGTGAAACTAGTAAACGATGAAATGCCCATAAGAGACAGTAGTCAAAAAGGTTTCCTCCTGATTACAGTGAGCAATGTGCCTTAAAAAGCATTTTTTTTTTCATATATTAGTTTCTTGGTTAAATTCTAGGTTAAATTAGTCACTTGGTTAAATTCTGGGATGCTCTTCAGAGATGTCAAATAATCTCATTGCCCATTACAAAATCAAAGGATTTTTGGGTCACTTTCTTGGGGCTTTATGCGTAGTATGTGCTTTGGATCTGGCCATGAATCATTTCAAAGAAGCCTTAAAATATTATTTCACTAATTTCATAAATATTTATACAGTAACCAGCAGGGAAGCAACAATCCTGATTACAAGCTACTTACAGAAGGCATCAATGCAATACAAATACTAAAAACAAACAAGTGATCAAACAAATAATTATAATTGTAGTTGCTGAATACCTTGACCTTATGGTGAATTTTAGCTCTTCTCACAGAATTATGACATCTTAGTCATTCTTGTTGTATTGACAGAATGTTTGGAGAAAATCTTCTCTTACAAATGAATCTAATATTACTGCCTGACTCACTGATACTGTGATCTATAAATATTTTAAACATCTTTCTGCATTTGATTATCTATTTTATGTAACTGTTTACCCCACCTATGCTTTTTCCGTATATTCTTCCATACTTTCAAAACTGAAAAAACGATCATCATTTTATTCCACATTTTTTCCACCAGAACACTGTGATTTTTTGTGAAAGAGTAGAATTCTACAAAGATTGTCTGTGACTGTTGGTGGAGAAGCAGTGAAGCATGAAGCAGCTGTGTTTCTGCACCCTTCACAACAGTGACTGTGATGGTGAGCTTTGCTGATCAGTGTCCCTCCACAGAGGCCAGAAGAAGGCATTCTCTGTGTTGCTTCCCTTTCCCATGCACCGGAATCGAGTCAACATTGTAGCAGAACCAATACCAGCCTGGAAGGAAATATTGTTTATTTTATCACAGACTTTTCATTTATACTTGCAGGACTGTGCTAAGACTGGTACATATGAAAATGTATGCTGCTGAGTACCTCCAATAAGATTTGGAGATGCTCAACACCTCTAGTATGGCTTATCAGAAGTTGGCAAGTCAGGTCCAGAATTTCACTAAAATCCTAGTGCCAGTCATGGCAGTGAATTGTTAATCATCTTCATGCTCGGGTGACTCATTCACAGGCTTTTGAATATCACTTCTAAAAGACTTGCACCATCTTTCAGCTTAAGCCCAGAGCAAACCCTGTGAGGTCTGTGGTTTCCCCTCTCTATGCAGAGAGGCAACAAGCCAATTAAATGCTGGTGCAAAAGAAGGAGTTGTATAGGTCAGTCATATTTTATATACTTACAGCAATTGCTTGTTATAGACCCAAAAACGCTAAATGTCAAAAAATATGGTTTGGTCTGCTCCCCCAGTCACCTTGCTTCCTGTTATATTTTTTTAAGTCTTCAGATTGCCCTTTACATACCAATTCCAGAAGGCAGCATATAAAGTCATATAAGCATATAAACTGGGCTATGCATCTGCATCCTATCGGACAACACAGATTGTCAAGTAGATGTTAGCATGAGTACAACTATTACAAGTTGACCCCTCTATATTTAAGTGAGTTGCAGCCCAATAGTTTTATAACTTATTTGGTCAAAATAAATAGACAACATTCTGAAATTATCAAAACTATTTATTTCCCCCAACCATTTTTTCCTTATTAGCCATTTGTGAATCTTTTTTCTTTATTTTAATAGTTTGATTCACTGCAGATAAACAATTTCTTTTGATTTTTTCTTTTTATTTTTTTTTAGGAAATCCTTTCTTCCATAATTAGAATATTAAAATCTTCAAAACTTTTACAGATTAGAGAAACTGTATATCTAACAGTCAGAGCCTGATATGCACCTTGGAGAATCAGTAAGGCATACTGCTGCTGACGGTCTGTTTTTCTTACAGTTGTACGTGAAAATTTCATTAATGATGCTTTTTGATCTATTTTTAAAGCTTTAAACATATAAATCAAATTGCACTATGTGAAATGTCCCTACACATAGGACAGATTTCAGTACCACATGTGATCATAAAAGATAGCTACCAAAAAAATCAAAATCAAGCCATTCTAAAACAGGGTTAATTTAGGGTCAAAATGAACAGCAGCTCACTGTATGTATTATGTTTTGTTTGATTATTTGTATTTTTAATGTATTTTGTAAGTGAAGGGCAGGTTTTTCAATTCTATTATTTTCAGAGGACTAACACTGACATTTTGCCATGTTTTCTATACTTAACTTATTGAAGTTGAGTGTTTTGTTTTGTTTTTTAATTTCAATTAATGAAAATGTAAACTACATAACTATATTAAAATTTTAAGAAAAAATAGATAATACAGTGAAATGTCTAAATTGATTCTGCTTGAACAGAATGTGTAAGAGAATTAATCCAAATTCAAAATTAGGATGGAGGTATTTCTTCTGGAGAGATGTCAAACGTCATGGAGAACTCAAAACATAGTGGGTGTGCCTGACTAACAGAAGTTACAGTTTAGAAAAATCTATTCTGTTGTACATTAAGTTTTTGTTCAGAACAGGAAAACAGGGGCATACAGGGACCTTAATACTCAGAAAGAATGACTGTTCCATCCTGTGAGCAAAGAAACAGATTTGCTATTAAAAGTTTTGATTTGTTAGTTATGGCAGAAAGAAATTTAATTTTAAAAACACCTTTGACAGGTATTTAGTCTATATCACAAGACAGAAAAAGGTTCTTTTGCAGGCAGAAGCTTTGGGAAACTGTTGGGCCAAGTACATATGTGTATGTGTACATACATATATGTATATGCATATCTATTATATACATATATATTTTTAATATACATATAAGGCCTCTCTTTGCCAGTATGAAATGTATGTCAAGAAAAAGATGTCATGGACATACTTATCTACAGGAAGCATGCAGCAAGGCCCGTGTCTAGGATCCATAAAACTCAGTGCACGTGCACAGTGACTATTTTCTGGGATTGCTAAAGTCCACTCATTTCTAATGCAAGCAAAGAGAGTTTCCACAGTTCCTTTCTCCTGTCCTCTCTCCCCTGATCTCTCCAGGCATGCCAGCCCTCCTTTCCCATCTCTTCCCATTGTAAATGTCATATCCCCATCTGCTGCCCCTGAACTCACTGTGCTGGCAGGCTCATGCGGGCAGAATGCAGCAGCTGAGGTTACTCAGCACCGTGCACTACACTGACGCTTCAAAGGCAATTACTAGCATTTTCCACAGAGGAAAAAAAAAATGTGCAAAAGGGATTAATGCTGCTGTTTCTCCTTTGATGCCTGTAGTGCAGATCAGGACCTATCTCCTGCATCATCCAGTCCAACTCCTTCTTGCTGCAGGCACTATATAGTTTATTCCCTCAGGAGAACTATGTGTGCTTTTTACCAGCCAAGCCAACTGGTGACTGAGTGACTGCTTTTGTCTTTCCAAACACCCCTAGAAACACGATATGCTTTCGTAAAATCTCAGTTATCTGGAATTTTCTTTCTACTTCCATCCCAAATGATGTTACTATTTGAGCCAGCAAATGTGTGCGTTACTCTGGTCAGGAGGACTTCTCTTGTGTAAAATTATGTGTGCTTTACTGTTTTTATCAAATGAAACCATAATAACACAGCTCAGAAAGTGTGTGCTCTTATTGAAAAACACATTTTACAGGAACTGCTTCTTCTGATAATTACATATTTGGCGACAGAGGGTGAGGGGGTGAAGAAAAGCTATTTTCCCATCTGCAGCAAATCCTGACAGCCGCTTAAAAACAACAGTAATGAGACAAAGAGAGATTTGTGAAGGTTTTAGATATTAGTTTCATGCTATAGCTGCACACCAGGCCTTCCTCAATTTGTTTAGGTTTATAGCTGGGGGATGGGGGTTTGCACAGCTCACTGGAACTCTTGGCAAAATACAGATATATCAGAACCTGTGTTTCTCATTGAATGTTTTAAGCCAAAATTACTTAGTGAATGGCTTACTTCACAGCATTCACACCATTCAGATTCTGAACGAAGAGCCAGGAGATGAAGAAGTGAAAAAATGGATCAATGTTTGTTGACCCAGTAAGTGGAAGAAAATTTCAGACCAGTCTTTACTGAGTTCAAGCAATTCCCCTCGTCCTAAATAGACTCCTCTTTGTTGGAGAGTCCTGGGTGTGGGCTCAGAAAGAAATTTGGAAAGGAAGCAAGTTAAATGACAACTTTTGTCAACTACAGGCAACAAGGGAAGAAAGAAAAGTACTGTACCAGCAACTCCTGGAGAGCAAGATACAGAGAGCAAAGCTCTGCCTTCCGCTGCTCCATGCACACTGTGGTACCTGGGCAATGTCAGGGCAAGCTGCCTGCATGATCTCGCACCTTACAGAAATTCTGTCTCTTCTTGCACACAAGGGAGCACGGAACGACAGCCAACAATACTGCAGTGAGTGGAAACCTTCGATCATGTGCAGGAGAGAGGCTGGAGGCCTTTGAAAGGTCTTGGCTTTATAAAGTTGTGGCTCCTGCCCTCTGCCTCGCAATCCTAGCTGCTGGCATGTGTAACCATAACCTTTCAGCTAGAGCTACACTATAAAAGTCTGCAATGTAAGCTGCTGAATGAATATGTTTATCTGTAAACATCCCTATTTAGATACAGAAATTCTAATTCTACCTCAGCATATACTGTAAATGTCTGTAATATTTATAAGGCATTAAAACTCGTGTTTATGAAAAAAACATGGGGCACATGAATATATTTGATTTCCAATAGCTGTTAGTTTCTCCTACCTGTGGCACCTGGTACTTAATAAATAAAACATTTCATCTAACCTCCAAAATAATTCAGGACAAAAACAATCTCAGAACACTGTCACTAAAAACTCTTTTGAGGTTTCATCTGGTTGGAAAATTTTGTGAAATAAGTACGAGAGATCATCATAGTAAGTAAAACCTTTCCCTAAGCAGGTAATACCAACAAGCAAAATAGAAGAAAAGTAGAACTTGGTTATCAGCCTGTCTGGCTGCTATTTTAGCTTAAGAGGAAATGGGTTACAACGCTGGTAATTTCATTCAAACATAAGCAGTAACACAGTGATGGGCTGCTCCTGTCATGGTCTGTGATACATGAATGTATCACAGATGTTTTTCACTGCCACTTGGATGTCATTGTTACTTCTTGTCTCCAGCCATAATGAAGTCCTATCTCATATTTTTATTGATTCCTGGTGACTTTACCTTGGATTGCCAAACTAGCTTTTTAAAAACTATTTTAAATGGACTAAATATATTTGTGTGCATGTGTTTTCATATACTTTTTTTTTTTATTATTATTATTATTTTTTATGCGGTGCCCAACTTGAAATATTCTAAAGTGGGATGAAAAGCTTTGCTTCTGCTAATTTTCACGTTTGCTATTTAGCAGCCTGGGAGAGGAGGGGTGGATGGTTCCCGTTTTCACGTTTTCGGACATTTTGAAACAATCTGCCAGACACAGCACGACCTAGCGGCCAGCACAACGCACAGCATCAACACGGGGACCTGTAGCGGGAAAAAGTGCCTTAATTCACCAAGCCTAAAGTTGAGTGTGAGGACACAGCATCCTGATGTTGTACGTACAGTACCCGTCTGAAAGCAGGAAGCCCTTGCACACTGCGCCAGTCTGCTGTCCTTCTCCGTGCATGACACCAAAGGGCCATGAGACCTGAAGGAGTTCTGGTTCTCTTCCTAAGGGCCAAAACTTGTCCTCCATCAAAGCTTTGTGGAAGGTCTTAAGCACAGAGGTGCAGCAGGGAGGGAAGGTGGGCACTGAGCACTGAGCTACCCAAGAGGCAGAAGCCACAGTAAGACCTTTCAACTTGCTTTTGGTAACTGAGAAAAAGTTCAAGCAAGAACCACCCTCCTGCTTCTGAAGGAGACAGCCTGCGGGTTCTCTGCCCAGCAGATTTTTAGCTCCTTATTCAACAAAACATAAAAACAGGCTATGAACCTGTGTGTTTGTGGTTATAGCTCTGGTTGGCTGAACTCAGCTGTACTGGATGAGTGCAACTGGAAACATACTTCACTTTGGATTTTATTAACGTCAGCCATGTAACAGATCATTGCTCCTCTTCTTCAGCTCCATGAAGATGGAGTGGAACATTAGGAAACATCTAAAAATCATCAGAAGAGGACCAAGAATAAAAGGGTTTTCACAAGCCGATTGTACTAACAAATTTTATTGTTAAAAGAAATAAAAAAGAAAAAAAGAAAAAAGACAAAAAAAAACGACAGTGTTTCCAGATTCAAATGCTGTTATATTTCAAGTTGAGTATTGGCAAACCTCTAGTTCTTGCAGTTCAAGGCTTCAAAAATTCTTTTTGTTTGTTTAGTGTAACCTGAAGTACTTGGCTTTTTTATAACCCAAGGCACCACACTGAAATGCGGCTCTCTGATATCCACAGGGAGTTATCCTGTGGGATCATCAGGATGCTTGATTCCAAGAGATTTTGTGTGCACTGGCTGAGGATCCAATTGCAGCCATGCTATGAATTGCTAAGACTCTCCATCTTGTAGCTTTCCACACAGAACACGATGTTTTCTGCTTCAGGAAAATTAGAGTGTTTCATATTTCCTAGATTGGATTCCAGTTGCTTGCAGAAGCAGCCTCTGTGTTCCAGATTCATTTGAAATGTCTGTCACGTTCAGACGTGATCTTTCTTCACTATCATGGTGTAATTCACGCACATGACCATATTCTTCTCAGAATCATCAGAGAACGCTTCTATAATAACACTATAATCTCCCTAAATTCCAACGAGAAAACAAGGAAATTAGTGCATAATGCTGCCCATTCTTGGCCAAGGGGCTACCTGAGGTCTCAAGCTGCCTAGTGACCTTTTGGATTTAGCCTAAACCATAGTGCCAGGGCTTTCAGCTCGCTCTGGTCACAGTCACCAGCCCTGCATTGCTTGCCTTGACTGGGCACTGAGTGACAGTGCCCTGCTAGTGCCAGCACTGGTGGCCCAGCGGTCCCAGCTCACCTTCCCTCACAGAGCAGAACTCCAGGACTTGAGCAGAGTTCCTGGTTTAACACTGGAACATTGCTTTTACTTTTGAATATTGTTATCCCTCTTCTAATCTTTGAGAAGGGTTTCAGGGAGGAAGAGATCAGCATGTGAAAAGAAACTAAGAGAAATCATAATGGGCAGAAAGAATATGGACAGATTTATTCAAAAGGGAAACAGAAATAATTTACCAAATGGAATGGAACAATAAAAGTTACATTAACTTATATCTTTGATCTTTTCTTTTACAAAATAAAGGAGGAATGATAGGGGAATAATAACCTGAAAACATTTAACATTTCAGAGGTACTATTAATCTGGACTCATCCTTTCAAGCATAAAAAAAAATTCTGACAGTTGCTACAGTTTGGGTGAACTTATCTTTCCACCAAATATATTAATGTAAGACATAAGACTTGTTAAAGTGAGTCCAGAGGAGGGCCACGAGGATGATCAGAGGCTGCAACACCTCTCCTATGAAGACAGGCTGAGAGAGCTGGGGCTGTTCAGCCTGGAGAAGAGAAGGCTCTAGGCTTTGAGAAGGCTCTAGGTCAGAGAAGGCTCTGACCTTACAGCAGCCTTCCAGCGCCTAAAGGGGGCCTTCATGAAAGCTAAAGAAAGGACTCTTTTTCAGGGGGTGTGGTGACAAGGGATAATGGCTTTAAATTAAACAAGGGGAGATTTAGATTAGATGTTAGGAAGAAATTCTTTACTGTGAGGGTGGTGAGGCACTGGCACAGGTTGCCCAGAGAAGCTGTGGATGCCCCATCCCTGGAGGTGCTCAAGGCCAGGTTGGATGGGGCTTTGAGCAACCTGGTCTGGTGGGAGGTGTCCCTGCCCATGGCAGGGAGTTGGAACAAGATTAGCCTTAAGAGTCCCTTCCAACCCAAACCATTCTGTGATTCCATGATTCTGTGATTCTACAATTCTGTGATTCTATGATTCCATGATTCTATGAAGTATGTTATTTTATCACTATTTATATACAATGTGGAAAAGTACCTTTGGAAACATTGTTCTTTTTCCTTTAATGTCAAATTTTGTTGTAATTGTTTCTGTAAAACAGAGAGAATTACAATATAAATGGTTATTTAATCATCGAGCCATCAATGAAACTTTCTGAATAACTTCAACATAGCGTATCTCTCAGCAGCACTACCAATGCCATTTACTCTTCCAGGCATAAAGCCTTCACCTCTTTATTCTTCTACAACTCTGCCTATTTGTCTAAACCACATGTTAGAAAACAGAAAATAATCAGAAAGCCACTGCAACATCTTCTACCATTCCATCCTACTGTGATAAATCCAATAATTTAACTTGTAATAGTAGTTCAGACAAATGATAACTGAAGAGATCTGATATTCACTTACAAAGAAAGGAAAATGTGGAAGGCATATTCTGAGCACTGTCCTGGTCTTTTTGGCTTTTAAAATGATATCCTGAATTCTCTGCATCAGAGCCTTTGGCATGTTAATGTTAGTTAGCACCTGAAACAGGATAGACTCTTCTCTAATAATAATAAAAAAAAAAAAAATTACACGTAGATGGAGAGAGTATCTCTAAAACACCATCCATACATTTACCTGAATAAGCTGTTGTCTGTAAGGTAGTAGTGTCCCTAGATCCTAGTTTTGTGTGTAGTCCAGTCATATGTGGTCTTCCTATGTAATTTTAAAGTTGTTTAACAATAAAAGTGTCATAATGTGATAAAGGATATTATCAATCCCAATTTAAAGAGATGGAAACCACCACATGAAAACACTAAAGAACAGAAGTTGGAAACTCCACTTTATCTATCTGCATGGGTTGATCGATTAGTCTTTTAAAAAATCTGATAAGTAGTAAGGAACAGGTTATGCCCCTGTTGAGAGGGCAACCTGCAAGGCAAGGAAAAGGTGTATTTTTCATACTGACCTCCTTTCAGCATTTCACACACATAGTACTCATCGTCGGCCCCACTGCAAATAATTTCTTTCCAGTGTAACGCTTTGGCACCATCATACCAGACAGTGAAGACTACCTTCAAAAAGGCGATGTCACTTTCTAGTAGAGACATTGCAAGTAAGAAAAATGTAACTGGCAGGTAGGAAAAGCACATGCGCAGACAAACACTATTTAAATAAACACTATTTTTCTCTGTAATATGGATTTTTTAGAGTTCCCCAAAATTAACAAAAATGCATACCTTGAAAACTGTAATTTCCAGAAAAAAAAAAAAGTTGTTTTCTTATCAAAAAGCATCAGTTTTAAGAAATATTTGAGTGACAAATTTCACAATCTGTTCTAATTCATTCAGCAAAGACAATAGAGTTCACTCAGCTCCACAGCTCGTCCAAATAAATCCCCAGAAGAGAACTCTGGAGGTCCCACATACGTAGCTGTGAGCAAGTATTACAAACAATCTGTGCTGGTTGCTTGTAGCCCTTGTAAAGATATCTTTCTATGGAAGCAATCTTAGCACACCTCCAGAGCTTTTACAGATTATGCGAAATTTATGATACAGCTCTGTCTTGACTAACACAATTTACTGGCTTAAAGCTGTGTTTAAAGAGTAGTTTAAAGCTGGGTCTGCACACACAGTCCATTACCACATTTCCAGCTTCTGGAGTATGCATGTTCTTAGTAGAATTCCTGCCAGGATATTATCTCTCCTTAAAATGGCTTGTGTCTTTTTCAGACCAGAAGGGCTTATGTGCTGCAAAATATTGTCTGTTTTCTCCATAAGTACCTGAACTGTCTCAAATTTGCATGTACAGTACCAGTCAGTGTGCTGAGCTCTGGCAACTGCTCAAACAAGTCAAACTCAGGCACACTTATTCCCACAAATGGTCTAGAAATCATAATTTCTGTCCATCGCTGTATTTCGTCTATTGCATTGCTAATCACAGAAACATATCTCCTAAATAATTTGACATTTAGTATAAGGTATAATCCTTCTGCCTGCACTCTCTCTCTCACCCTCTCTCTCTCTCTCTTTTTTTTTTTTTTTTTTTTTTCCATTTGGAGAATATAACTCTCTAGGCACGAGTGACTCACTTGGAACCCAGGTAAGAGCAGCATGCCAGATGGATGTGTTCAGCATGGTGCAAGGTGTCACATTAAACATGAAATCATGAGCTGCAGAATCTACAGGATAAAATTATTTCATGTTATTAGTGTGAACAGTCTTCTCCAGTGAAATGATAAAAACTTACATATGTATACACACATATATATACAAACACAAAAATATATTAAAAATATATTTAATATAAGGTATATACTATAAAGTTATGTTATCTAATGATCCATAGTACACATTAAATATAACTTAAAGTGATATTTCTGATTATTTACATGCTTAGAAGACAAAAGTAGTATCACATTACTTTGAGATTCAGTAAGAAGAAACAGTTTCAGGGTCATTTATATTTGTACTCAAACACTCAGAGGCAAAACTATGCTTACTTCTACTTTGAAGTTACACACTTTTTATTAGCATTATGCCAACATGGACCTCTGATGAACATATGCTGACTTATACTAACCATTGAAACTATAAGCTTATATGTTGCCCGAGGCTAGCTGAAGGCCTCAGGTAGCAACAGTGATTTATTTCATCATGATTACAGCGAGTTCTGTCTTCTATTTTGGGGATTAAAGCAAGGGATGTGCCAAGGGAAACTGTCTGGCTGCTGGTAATTGGCACTCGTGTTCTTATCATAGCTACATACAGGAAATTATGATAGAAAAAAGGTCAAACAAAACACACCCTGGTCCCAAAGGCTCAATTTGCAAGCTTAGGTATAGCCACTTTTACACTTGTTACATTTTTTAAATGTGTGTTAGCATCAAGCAAAGTACCCAAAATAAACATTCCCTCTTGAGCCTTGGTTTATATAGCTATTTTATGGGTAATACACATTAGTAATGCACATAGATTTTCAAAAGGCCTTGTGAAATATCCTTTCCTTGTGAAATATCTCCTAAAAATCTCACCTTTTTGCCATTGAGTTCACATGGGAACACTGAGCCTGCCTAGCACTCAGAGCTGTGAGGTGCCTAGTTGTTGCAGAATTATGAAAAAAAGCAGTAAACTACACAGATCCAGTGGCCTGTATCTCAGAGATGGTAAGTGAGGAAGAGAGAAGCTTTGTTGACCCAGAGCTTCTCTGATCCCCCAGCCCAGAGCAGTCTTCCGCTTTTTTTTTTTTTCAATAAAGTTAAAGCTTATGAATGTAATTTATTGGTTTAATAAATGTGGATATTTTATACAATACATCACTTGTAAAACAAGTTGAAATCTTTTATCTTTCAGTTTTTCCTGAATCAAAATATGTCTGCTTTACTTAGCGGTAAACAACTTCTCTCTTAGCTGCTGTAGCCATCATTGTGGTAATATTTACACCTATGCAGCATAATTCCCATAATCGGGTGATTAATAACAGAAATATACATCAGCTGAAATTCTTATTTATATTTTCCTATATTCATCAAAGAAACTTTTCCTTAGACTGCCACATTTATTGTGTACAAGCCAGTAAGAAAAGAATAAAATATTTTTTTACTTACCACAAAAAGTATATGACATTTCTAGGTCTGACGATGTACAAAAAAACCCACTGACTCCACGGGTGAACAAAATGAAAAAAACAAGCCCAAACATGGTTACTTATTTTGATCGGTACCAGACAGAACGCTTTGTTTGGGGGAAAGAGGAACAAAAAATCAGCATAGTCATCCTCAGTCACATGTCTTCAGGGAATACTCAGTTATTTTGTCAAGTTCTCTGCAATCTTAATTAATCCTATTGCAGCACTATCAGTTATCATCATAATAAATTTTGTGAATAAAATTTCTGCCTTCGTTGTTATGTCTTCCCCAGACAATGTAGCTCAAGCCACGAGTGAAAACTGAAAGAGAAAACTGTGTGAAATAGGGAAGTGAGAAAAACTAAACTTATGATTACCAGAAGAGTGTAAAAGGCAAGTTGAGTTGACTCAACAGAAATAACATTTGCTAAGGCATAATTTCAAATGGCCACAAGATTTTCTGTACATAATAAAGAAGGGAAAAGCTATATTCGAACGATAAAAAAAAAAAAAAAAAAAAAAAAAAAAAGTGCACTCCTATTGATGGGTTAGTCAAGAGTTCTCACACATTTTCAGAATGAATTTCTTGCAAAATTTGTTACACCTTAAGTACACTCAGACATTATGGATAAGTTTAATCAATGACATATTTCCAAATGTCAGCAGTAAGGATGGAGCTCAATGCAACCATCTAACACGTTATCAACCAGAACCACTGATGTTCTGCACTGCCAGCTACTCCCTTCAAAGCTGTATCTATTACAGTTATACTTCTTAGTGAAAACTATCTTAAAAATCCATAAAATTAGTACTGATGAGTTCCATGACCCCCTTCTACCTCTCTGACCTTCTCTTCCCTGCAATCTCTATCAGAGTAGCTGCACCACCTGATATGTACAGGAGCACCAAGTCCAAACACTGAATGTTTTGCCGGTGCAGTGCACAGCCATGCATCCAGAAGGATACTGAACATGAGGCAAATAACAGCCAGTGCTGTCAAATTTAGATTGAGATGTTTCTGTAAGAAAACAGAATCTACCTGTCATAACTGAAGATAGATTTTGAGCCTGATTTTAACCTGGGACATTGGAAAGCAGCCTAGGTTGCAGATTTTGGTGCTTATATTTAAAACACTAAAACAAACAAATTTCAAGCACTTTTGATTTCAAGCACACACACACATTTCTCTCAGTACAATAGAGAAACGAATAAAAACAGAGAGCAACATATTTTGCATTTATCTGCTCTACCAGTTTTGTGGACTAAACACAGTCAGTTTTGCTACACAAAAATTTAATATTGCTAGTCAGAAAGATAAAAATACCTCATTCAAGAAAGTACAATCACAATCTAACTGGTAGGGAATGGTTACATTTGTTTTCTGAATACAATAAATTACAGAAAGTTATGAAGACAGGGAATAATAACTTACAGAATTTAAATTATTTTTGATCAATTAATTTTTCATGAGCTACCTTCTTGATTGATATGTATGCCTGCAGATGACTCATAGATCAGAAACTGCATTTGTTATGAAAAAGAAACCACACATGCAACAGGCAGGTATTTGGTTTTGTGTTAAGCAAGAAACAATAAGAATTAGACACAACAAATATAACTTAATTGATTGTACTGACTCTCTCCACTCCCCATCTCCATGTTTAAAAGCTTTTAGTCTTAGAACTTATGTGTACACTAAGGCAATATTTTATACACTGTAAAGGTGAAGTAGCAAAGGGTTAAGAAATTGGTTTTCAGAAGTCCAAACATATAACACTGAACATGATAATTTAGTGTGGTGGTTTTACCGTACTGGGCAGCTAAACCCCACAACCGCTCTCTCACTCCCCCTCCTTTAGATGAGGAGGGGGAGAAGTAAAGCAAAGAACAACTCACGGGTTGAGATAAGGATAATTTAATTAAAGGGAAAATAATTATAATAATAAAATAAAGACTACCGAACTAACAATTTAACTAAGGGGAAATAAAAAGGGAAAGGGGAAAGGGAGGGGAAAAAAGGAAAATAAAAAGAAGGGAGGAAAACAAACAAACAAAATAAATGAAGGCTATATGGAAGTGCAGAGGAAAGAAATTACTCTCTACTTCCCACAAATGAGCGATGATTGACCACGTCCTTGAAGCAAGGCCTCAACGCACGCAGCCGGTGTTCGAGAGGAGGACCGACGTCTTCCAAACGAGAGCCCACCCCTCCCCTCTTCTTCCTGTTTCCACCTTTTATTGCTGAGTGTGACATCACATGGTATGGAATATCCCTTTGATTGGTTTAGGCCAGCTGCCCTAGTGATGTTTCTCTCCTCACCTTTTGCCCACCCCCTAGGAGGGTTAGAGAAAGGCCTAATACTGTGCCACTGCTGCTCAGCAGCAGACACAACACTGGTGTGATAACACTGCTGTTCCAGCTACAAGTACAGAGTACGGCACTGTATGGGCTGCTGCTGGGAAAGTTAACATTCCAGCCAGACCCAATACAACCTCCACCCCTTATTCCATAACATTTGTGTCACACTCAGATCCCCATACTTTAGCATACAAGCATCCTCATCATTATTCCTTGTCCTTTAACAGGACAAGGATTTAATAGGACAAGATTAATAGGCAGGTGTATCTTCTCATTCCATAGGTCTTTCTTGGAAAACGTTCATAAGAACTGTTGATGATTAGGTCTTCATCTGCCAAAGTGGCCACTCAAGGCAGGTGGAGTTGGATGTCTGGACGCGAGCACCAGCTTAGCTCAAGTTCTTGTTGCACTGCCCGGTTCCTTGCAACGTTGACCTGTCGTTGATCCTACAGCATCTTCCTACAACATATAACTTAGATTACAGATTAGTTTTCTCTCAGTGTCAAATCTCCTTGAGGCACACACTTGATATCCCCATTCCTTTGCATGACCCACCAGGTATACCCTGGTCCTTGGGCAAAGACAATCCCACGAGTGGGTTTGCCTTTTCCCGAGGCAGGAGCAACCCACACTGCCTTCCCCATCCACCTTCCTACATGCACTACGGGAACTTTAGCTCCTTTCACAGTGTGTAGGGGTTTTGTTTCGGCAGGACCAGCACGGCTGTCAGACCCCCTATTGTTAACTAGCCAAGTGGCTTCTGGTAGATTTGTGTCCCATTGTTTCCATGTCCCAGCACCTAATGCTCGTAACATAGTCTTTAACAGTCCATTGTACCTCTCAACCTTCCCAGAGGCTTGTGGGTGATAAGGGATGTGGTATACCCACTCAATACCATGCCTCTTTGCCCAGGAGGTAACAAGATTGTTTCGGAAATGAGTCCCATTGTCAGACTCAATTCTCTCTGGTGTACCATGACGCCACAATACTTGTCTTTCCAGGCCCAAGATAGTATTTCAGGCCGTGGCATGGTTTACAGGGTATGTTTCCAACCACCCAGTAGTTGCTTCTACCATGGTAAGTATGTACCGTTTGCCTTGGCGGGTTTTTGGAAGTGGTCCAATATAGTCAATTTGCCAGGCCTCACCATATTGAAACCCTAGCCATCTCCCCCTGTTCCAGGGAGATTTTACCTTCATGGCTTTCTTGATTGCAGCACAGGTCTCACACTCATGGGTAACCTGTGTGATGGCTTCAATGGTCAAGTCCACCCCTCGATCACGAGCCCATCTGTAAGTGGCATCCCTCCCCAGATGTCCTGATGTTTCATGGGCCCATCGAGCTACAAACAGCTCACCCTTACGTTCCCAGTCTAGGTCCACCTGAGCCACTTCAATTTTCGAAGCTCGATCCACTTCTTCGTTGTTCCGATGTTCTACAGTAGCGCGACTCTTGGGCATGTGGGCATCTACATGACGTACTTTAACATCCAGGTTTCCTACCCGGGCAGCAATATCTTGCCACAGGGTAGCAGCCCAGATAGGTTTACCTCTGCGCTGCCAGTTGCTCTCTTTCCATTGCTGCAGCCACCCCCACAGAGCATTTGCCACCATCCATGAGTCAGTATAAAGATACAATACTGGCCAATTTTCTCTTTCGGCGATATCTAGGGCTAGTTGTATGGCTTTTACTTCTGCATAAAGACTCGCTCACCCTTTAATAGTCCTATATGGCCAGTACGAAAGTCTAATTGATTGTACTGACGTAACTTAATTGATTGTACTGACTCTCTCCACTCCCCATCTCCATGTTTAAAAGCTTTTAGTCTTAGAACTTATGTGTACACTAAGGCAATATTTTATACACTGTAAAGGTGAAGTAGCAAAGGGTTAAGAAATTGGTTTTCAGAAGTCCAAACATATAACACTGAACATGATAATTTAGGAACAGACACACACAGAAAACTTGACTGACTGTGCCCAGAAGGTGGGACAAAGGCACAGGTTGGTAAGGAATTCTGCTGTAGGAGGATTCTACTGAAAGTACCTGAAAGTGCCCCTAATGAGCAAACATATGTAATAATTCACAAAGGAGATTTTTTTTTTCAACATTTAGTGAAGTTACAGAATTCTCTTCAGCATTTCCAAATCTTTGTGCAGACCACAAGAAGAGTCTCACTGGCCTGATAGAGTTCAAGACTGAATGAAAGTTCTAACACTTGGATTTTAAGTGTGAATTCAGAATTATACAACTTCCCTGACATCCAGAGTACACACACCATGCGCAGATTTTAGCTGTTGTTTAATAGGACACCAGAAAACATATGAATATTTTACAATTATAGCAGTAATAGTTATGTTTCAAAATAGCCAAATTTTGCTTAAAAATATACGTGTGTAATGCAATTAAAAATAAAAATTTATTAAAAACAAAAATAAGACTGCACTGACTGCACTGTGCTGACACAAGATGACCCAGCTGAAAGCGTGTCCCAGTGCTGCTAGGCTGAGACTTGCTTTGCTGCACAGCACACTGGATAATTGATGGACCCACTGGAAAGAGCACAGCAGATTTACAAGAGCTTATATAAAAGCTCTTTCACCTAAAATGAAGATAAGCTGTCTGCTGAACCCTGTGACTTGCCAGACTTGGTTCAAGACTAGGTGTTTTCTCTCATACTTGCTGCAGTAAATGAAATACATGAGGAAGGAGTCCCCCCTGGTGGCTTGTTGAGACACATGAGGAAACCTCTGCATTTTCTGCTATTCCCTATCGTAGTTCTTCTTCACCAGACTATTTCAACGCTTTAAAAGTAATAATAGTATAGAGAAAAAATAATAAAAAAGCCTAACTAGACTCCCTTTTAAAAAGGATCTGACTGGCTAATGAAGGAAATTGAACACGTTCTACTGGTATCAGGGCTAAAATACCACTTATGCTGATGATTATAAAGACTTCAACTTTTACTGTTGTGTCTGGTCAAACTGTCCTTAAATCAAAATAACCTCAGGCTTTTTAAAATCTTTTTGGAAAATTCAGTTTTAGATGCATGTGTCTTCAAATGCCTGTATCAATGGCATTCACAGAATTGATCTCCTGTAGCACTCGCTGACAAAAACCCTAAACTAGTGTATTTTAGCTACGAGGAACTTGCTTTGCCTCTTTCAAGTCAGTATGAAGGACACTGGTGAGAAAGCGCATAAACTTCTATGTATTTTATTTTTGCTAGATACTCTTTCTTCACTATATATACATATATTTATACTCTAATCCAGGAGGAAGATAAGAAGGTGAGAAAGTGCAGTGGAGAGAGCTATACTCCCCACTTTATTTTTCTTTTTGTTATTTTTCTAAAGCATTGTGACAATTTACTTTCATTTTGAAATCCTTCATAACTACATGTAGTAGGTACTGGCTGGCATGTCCAGTTAATGGAACATAACATAATTTCAAGTCCAGAGAATTTAGGGTTTCATGCCTATGAATTTTCAGTTTGTCTACATGTAAGGTGCTGAGAGCAAAATTTAACTCTAAACCTCCTAACTGACTTGCATTTAAAACCCTCAAACTAATTTATGAGACTGTCTTTTTTCTCAATGCATCCAAAAAGTGCTTAGATTACATACGAATGCTTTTTGGAAAAAAAAAAAAAAAAAAAAAACTGCATTTGGATTGATGGCTACAGATGAATACTTTGACCAAGTGAGCACTTAAAAGTCACTGAAATTTCTCTCAGGAAATATTTGTAGTATACATAATCATAATATCCCATCACAGAAAAATAAAATAAAATAAAATAAAATAAAATAAAATAAAATAAAATAAAATAAAATAAAATAAAATAAAATAAAATAAAATAAAATAAAATAAAATAAAATAAAATAAAATAAAATAAAATAAAAAGAAACAGTATTTCAGAACAGCAGAGGAAAGCACTCTGTTCCAATGTGTTAGTCAGAGAGAATTAAATGCTATGTCTTAGTTCTTGGCATGTACCAAGATTGTTCCCAAAACCTCATCTTGCTGGAAAATTCTTTTAAGATGTCAAACACATTTACTCAATAAAGAAAGGGGAAATTTCTTCTGATTTTCCTCACAGGACCATTTGTAATAGTTTTTCACAGAATCACAGCATGGCTGAGGCTGGAAGGGACCTCAGGAGGCCATCTAGTCTACCCCCTCTGCTCAAGCAGGGCCACCCAGAGCAGGTTGCCCAGGACCATGTCCAGCTGGCTTTTGAAGATCTCCAAGGAGGGAAACTCCTCAGCCTTTCTGGGCAACCCATGTCAGTGCTCCATCACCCACACAGTAAAGAAGTGCTTCCTGGTGTTCAGAGGGAACTTCTGGTGTTCCTGTTTGTGCCCAGCACTGCCTGGCACTGGGCACCACTGAAAAGAGCCTGGATCTGTCCTCTCTGCACTCTCCTTTTAAATATTTATAGACTTTGATAAGATTGCCCCTGAGCCTTCTCTTCTCCGAGCTGAACAGTCCTAGCTTTATCTCAGCCTCTCCTCACAGGAGAGGTGCTCCAGTCCCTTGATACTTTCGGTGGCTCTCTGCTGGCTTCTCTCCAGTAGCTTCATGTCTCTCTTGTGCTGGGGAGCCCAGAGCTGGACACAGCACTACAGTTGCAGCCTCACTAACACTGAGCAGAGGGGGAGGATCACCTCTTTTAACCTGCTGGCAATACTTTTGCCTAATGCAGCCAAGAATACTACTAGATGTCTGTGTGGCAAGGACATGCTGTTCAACTTTGTGTCCACCAGGACCTCCAGGGCCTTCTCTTTCAAGCTGCTTTCCAGCTGGGTAGCTCCCTGCATATACTGATGCTTGGAGTTATCCTTCCCCAGGTGCAGGACTGTGCACTTCTTGTTGAACATGAGGTCCCTGTCAGCCCATTTCTCCAGACTGTCAAGGTCCCTCTGGATGGCAGCAGGGCACTCTGGTGAGTCAGCCACCCCCCAGCTTCCACGTCATCTGCAAAGTAAATTAAGTAGAATCTTTTGAAGTAAAATCTCTGGGCAGCTGGAATATGACACTATTACTGCTTCTGATCATGTATTTAGGATTGCTTCTGAAGACACTCCAGTATAAGGTGTAAGGCAGAAGGTGGTTATTCACAAAACAAAAACCCACTTGGCAATCAACATGAAAAGCAGAAAAAAAATCTAGCAATTCATGGGTAAATTTCTCTTTACAAATCCTCTCATCCCATCTTTGACAATGATTGCAGTGAAAATAGAAAGTCATGACCAGTTAGATTAGAAACAACGAGAGGATTCAGGTCCTCCACATGCACCTGATGGAGTACTTCAGAGTGCCAAGGAGAGACCGATCCCAAAACAGTGCACCACTGCTAGGTCTATCTTTTGAGTAAGCATGAAAATAGTTGTGGAAAGAATGAAAAGGAGCGATGTGCATTATTCTAAATATATATTTTAAAATGTTGTATGCACTTTGGCTTAGTGTTTGATTTGAATATATCACTTTAAGCCATCAAAGGCTGTTAAAAGTGAAGCAAACAGAGACTAGGCGTTACACTGTAGAAACATTTATGTTGGAAATAACTCTTTGCCTGTTGCCAGTAGGCTTAAAGTTTATTCTCTCTAAGCCAAGTTTAGGATCAAAACTTGTAGTTACACTCTAAAGTATACATTAAACAATTAACTTGGCAGGAAGAAGAAAAAGCAGAGGGTAAAGGGGGATGAAAGTGGTGTGTCCTACCTGCAGCTGATAGACAGAAAGCATACCACAGCAACACTATCTACCCTGGTATTCCAGAAATGGAGACAGCTGGACATGTTTTCTGGCTGTTTGCTCTTGTTCTTGCTCTTAAAATAGCTGCTCATTTGAGCTTATTTTGAGCTGCTCACTGAGGCCTGTGTAGCTGTGGTATAATCTTATTACCATGGATCCAACTCTTAGCTGGCTCACTTGTCCCATTTCTTAGTGAGGCTGAATTGTTGCAGGCTATGCTGTACATGGGGTCACGAAGATATTTGTAGTATAACCATGGAACTTTAGGGCAACAAAATTACAACAGTTTATCAAGTTTCCACCTATTAAGTTTTAATTAAGTTGTAATAAATCGTGTGCCCTTAATTTTTACTGCACAATTACTTTAAATTTCCATCACCTTAATTAGGCTCTCACAGTACAGTGCAAAAAGGCTACGCAGCTTTTCTTCATCTTTGCCCATGCAATGACTTTGGTTTGTATTGAAGCATGCTCCAGTGAAACTATTTGCCTTTTAATCTTAGGGAGCATGGTTAAGAGTGTGAACTACCTCAGAGCTTTAAAGGTTTCTCTTTGTAGTATCAGAAGGGGATAATTTTCTGATTAGAATATTTTACACATGCAAGAAAAAGCTGAAGGCTGCGGGATAGCTTAATTTACCAAAAATAAAATAAAATAAAATAAAATAAAAATAAAAGACGGGGAGTGTTGTACTTTATAACTACGAACAAATAGATACTAATGAGTAGTATTTTCGACTAAATCAAAAACTTGAGAAAAAAAAAGGAAAGGAATGCCGGCAAGAGAACACTGTGTAGTCAGAGACTCTAAAGAAAAATCTGTACTTTCCCAGGGAAAACAGCAGTCATCTATGACCTTCTGTGGAAGCTCTTAAGGCTGGAAGCGGATAGGAAGTGAGTGTCTAGGAAGAAGGCTTGAGTCATTTCATATGTTCCTGCTCTTCACACCAGATTGAGAAAACCTAGTACTAACTTGAGTAAGATGTGAGACCCAGCTGCTAGTAACAAGTGATGGGTTAGCACTGAAAGGTTGCAGGAGCTGGCAACTTCCAAGGTAGGTGTAGCTTTGCAAATATGACAGCTTGTAGAGCATCTATTTTAGAAGACCAGGCTTCTACAATCTTTACCCACGTGTATAAGCACCAGGTTTTCCAAATTACTTTTCTTCCATGTTGTACACGAGATACCTGCACCAGAAAAAAACACTAGTAATTACCAGGGATGAAAACATTAACAGGTAGGAAAACCTTTGCAATTAGAACTGCTTTCCACCAAATATATAAAACTGAAGAAAAATAAGAAAACAGTAGTTCACAAAATTAATAGAACTGTGAAGAATATGGAGCTGATACTTAAAAAATAATATATATATATATATAAAGATAAAATAAAAACATAATTTGGCACTAGGAATGACTTAAAAGCAATCTCAGTTTACTGAAACACAATATAATCAATACTCTTGCAGAATTTGTTAGCAGCAGGATGGCCTGTTTTGCTTTATGCACATTTCTTAGCTTAGGAGGACATCAAAAATTTCAGTTTCCCACTGGGAAATGCATTCAGTGCACTATGGAATGCATCTGAACTTCAGGACCTTGAGATTGCATAGTTCGGTATAAGGATCACTTCTGCAAGTGGAGAGTAACAGCAATCTAAACTGAAATACCTGCATTAAGACAGGCTATTCAGTACCCAAAGTAAAATAGAAATGCATCAAAAAGTGTTTTTGGATTGCATTTCAATTTTTCATTTTGTTGCTAATGTGAAGAATGAACTACTGTTGCTTGAGTAGTAGTCTTTTCTGGTCTCAGCAAGTTCCACAAGGGACCTAAACCAGTTACCTATGTTCAAGTACACACTGCAAGTAAAAATTGCAAAAACAGCCAAGTCTGAGAATCCTGGAATTATACACAAGGACAGGCAAATGCTAACAGGTCAAAGGCACATTTATTTGGTGACCATAAAAAGAAATACGATTTGAAGATTTACAGTTTGTTTCCTGAATTCACAGTTTGCCAAGTTAGCAGCAAATAAATTGTAGACCCAGTGGAATACTGTGCATCTCTAGGAAATTTGACCTTTTCCAGTGCTAGAAAGCAAAAACTCTTTCCAAATTTTAGTAAGATTGTATTTAATATAAAAGTACTTTTAAAAGAAAGCTATGGAATTACCACTATTTTCAAGGTGCACATTTGGAAGTATGAAATATTCATCTGAGACTGCATCGTGGCCAGAATTGTCACCTACCTGCTGGTAAAAATCTGGACATTTATTTATTTATTTAAAATAATCTAGGTTTCAAAAGCCACTTACTCACTGAACTTGCATTTCACTGTCAGGAGACAAACAGGTAGAAAAAATGATGTTTACTGCCTCTACTTTTTTTGAGAAATTCATCCACTGGGATGGAAAATTCTTATTATTGCTGCTTAAATCTGACTCAGCAAGATACCAAATTCTAACAGTGAAAATTCTTACTAATCAGAAGAAAAGGCTGAGGATTTTGATGTTACTTAAGAGTTCCCTCCCGTCCCCTCTCTATTTGGCATTTAAAGATGATGAACATCATCAGTGAGCACAAAAAGATGAGAATGAGCAGAGACATGGAAAGAATGGACAATTTTTTTAATTAGGTATAAAACATCACTTTACTAAAGATGAGTACTACAACCACGTGATCAAAATTGCTTGTTACTGGCCTCCTGTCTTCAGTATGACGCATTGAATGAATTTTTGTGTATTACCACTTACCTACCGAGTGATACTGGCTTAACGGGGTTAGATCAGGCTTTTCGAATGAAAACTGTTCCAACACAAACGTGCCTCAGAAATAACTCAATGGACTGATTTGCTTTTTAATTAGCAACTGTATCAAGAGTGGTTTCAACAGTAAGAACGATTTTTAAAAACACAGATTTTTAAAATGATCTACAGTGTCAACCTACAAGAAGAAATTGGAGTAATAGTTTTAGAATACATTTAGACTTTTCAGTACATAATTTTCCTTGGCTACAACTTCGGAAACATCTGTGAAAGTAGTTAATTATTTTTTCTTTATTCACAGGATCAGGATGACTAATCAGGAATTAGTAGCAAGCATCAGATTTACAAAGTACAAAGTAAACTCCTAATAGGAAAGGATCAATTTGAATTCTGTATGTATTCTTGTTTGATTCAGCAATTTTTTAAGTCTGCAAATATTTAGGACTCTCATTATTATTTTTTTTATACAAGTACTTGTCAGTTTGTGTAACAAACTTCTCCTTGGATTAAAAACATTTAAATCCAATTTTCACATATGCAGAGTGCAGAACTAATTTAAGCAATCCAGTCACATGAAAAAATCTAATGCTCTTTACTTGAATTAAAGATGTCTTTCTTTGCAGAGCTAGAAATCAAGAAGTATACTTTTTAAGGCACAAGCTCTAAACAGTATTCTATCAGAGATTTCCTTTTGCATCCCCAACTTTCAAAAATGGTGAGAGTCCATTTTAACCATTAACTGCTAGCATTTTAAGTTGGTCCAAATACAGTATGCTTTAACAGGATTTTGACAGCACATTTCTTATGCTAACATGCTCCCCCAAGTACACACACAAAAGACAGGCTACTTGTTTTCCATATCTGGGAGCAGCGTTCCTTGGGAATGGGACTCTATCTTAACACACCATTTAGTACCTGTGACTATACCTTGTTGTGACTCAGCTGTTCTTTCTAACTTCTCCAGAGGCCCCCAGACCTCTAGCAGGAACTAATAACAATACCTGTCTGCTTTCTGAAGACTCTTCCTGGCTAAGTAAAAGCCAATACCACTCTCAGGGTATGAAGAGCAGCATCAGGAGGAAAAAAAAAATAGGAAAGAAAAAAAAAAGCCCTCTCTTTTCGCATTAAATGTAATTTACTTGACAGGTAATGAATGCTGATCATTTTTTTTAATCTGAATTTTACAAGAGATTGTGAGTTTGCAGCACAGCCCATGCATTTTACCATTCTCCTGGATAGTTAATAACAGAAACTAAATCAAGAATAGCAAGCAGAAGACAGACATAAGCATTTTTAGTATGTTTTGTGTCATTAACTTTGAAGAAAGACTGCACATTATTTAGAACCTTTTTTTTTTCAGTACATTCCAAAACACATTTGGGGAACTCAAATGTTACCTGATACTTAAGAAAATATAATAGAACACAACATGCTTTTACATATATAGCTCTGCACCATAACCAGGTAATAAGTAACAATTCATGTAATAAGTGATATTCCTGATCTTCAAGTTATTTACTTTCACTGTTTTCCTTTTCCTCCTCAAAATCAAAATATAAGGATTTGTCATAGCCCATGAGACGGTTAAAATCCTCAGGATTCTGGAAAAGCAGCGGATTAACAAGCATTGATTTAGTTTTAGCATAAAACGTTGTAAACATCTTGGTGATGTCTGGAATCTTCACATCTTTCTGCTGGAAGACAGTCACTTTCTCTGTCAAGATTGCATTGTACGTAATAGCTGTATAGGTGTCCATTTCCTCCTTATAATAGAGTCGAATCACATAGCCTTTTGTAAGGATATGCAAAGTGACTGGTGTTACAAATGTAAAAAACCCTATCAACCCATAAAATGCAGCTTGTATAAGCAGGCTATCAAATCCAATGCCAGTTTTGAGCATGATGTAGGGCACCATGAACAGGTTGAATATGCTGGTGGAGTAAGAGAAAAACCTCACACCTACATAAAACAAGAAGAGAAAACCAAGGTTAATACTTAGAAGTAAAATCATCTCTATAATTGCACGTGGTCTGCTACTATAAATTTATGTCATTACTTGAATAAATAAAGTTATTGAAAATCCACTTTTTAAAAAAAACTCTCCAATACAAAAAGCCATTACAAAGAACCAGGAAACTCAGTACTCTCTTCCTTCTACTGTTATGGTTCGTATATACATTCACACTGGGTTTATCAAAGCTAGCAGCTGGCTCCATTTCTACGATGAACTCAGAAATTCTGTGATTCTTTGATTATGCAATTAGGCACAAGTATGAAGTTTTCACTTCACAAGCAGGAGTAATCACCACAGATATGGCCAGGCATTTCTCCCTTTCCCAACAGTCAAAGCAGACATTCAGTGGGCTTTACAGAGAAAAGTTTGATTGGTCCCCCCACTATGTTGAAAGCTGAAAAATCTAGGTTAATCAATACTAGTACTCCACATAATAATAATAATAATACAAGTACTCCACAGCCATCTTTGCATACAGCTTAGAAGACCATAACCATTGCTGTGCGTCACCCCCAGTCCTTGTGCCTACTTCATAGGCATTTCAGTAACATTCAGAAGCATACAGAACGCAAATATCAGGTCTCTGTTTGCTCCTGGGTTGAGAAATGCACTCCACAGGCTGCAAGAGAAAAAGAAGCAGGCTGAGGGATTACGGAGTTGCACTGTACCATTATAACTCCCTGCAGACCTAAAACTAATTAGAATATAGAAAAATTGTTAACATTAATCATTACACTGTACAGAAGCATAAAATCAAGCAACACAACAAGATATTTTTTTTTTATGTACTCAAAAATTGGGTTTTAGCAGAGATGGAAAGAAGAACATTCAGTTTTATAACGTTGAATTTTAAAGTTATTTAAAGAAAGAGTAAATCTCTTCAAGTGACATACCTAACACCGCCTTTGCCAAGTTTCCTTTATAAAGTAATCTTCCATGCTCCGGGTGGTCAGCAGGGGCGGATGTGCTGAGGCTGCGAACAGCCAGCGCTTGAAAAGACGTAACCTGGAAGAGGAGAGCAAGCAGCATCAGTACCAATCCACTTCACAAAGGTTTCTCCTTGTCCTGAAGCCACCCCCAGGGCATCCTGAACGAGGAATTACACTCAGGGTATAGGCCACGAGGCACGCAGAAATTCCAAATAACGTACCGATTGGCTATTTTCACTATATCCCAACTAGTTATTCCAAGGCAGCGCT
This sequence comes from Anas acuta, assembly GCF_963932015.1. Taxonomy (NCBI): domain Eukaryota; kingdom Metazoa; phylum Chordata; class Aves; order Anseriformes; family Anatidae; genus Anas; species Anas acuta. The sequence continues at coordinate 125,657,027 of NC_088980.1, read as the reverse complement.
GGATATCGACACAGCGATGTGCAAACGTTACACTTGCTTTGGGGAGGCCTCCCAAACCCGTAACCCTCCAAGCCCCGCTGCACGACCTCCCCCCCCCCCCCCTCCCCGTCCCCTACCTGCCGCCCCCCCGCGCTGTCCCGGCGGCGGCAGGCAGCGGGCAGCCCTCGGTGCGCGGCGGCCCCCCGCAGCCAAGCGGGGCCGGAGGCGGCCCGGCGGCAGCAGGCGGCGGCTCGGAGCAGCAGCATGGCGGCGGGCCCCGCGTTCAGCCCCCCACAGCAGGCCGGCACCGCCCGGCACCCGCGGAGGACGCAGCGCAAAGCCGGCCCGCTCCTAACATGGCGGCCGCCCCCCGGCCCCCACGGGAAACTACATCCCCCAGCGTGCCTTGCGCGCCGCCGCGCGGCCTCGCTCCTGTTCCAAGGGCAGGGCGCTGGGGGGGGGGGGGGAGCGGAAGTTGCGCCGTGCCCTGGCGGAAGCGCTCGGCCCGAGGCGGCGGGGGCCCTGCGAGCGGGGCGGAGGGAGCGGCGCCGACGGGTGAGGGGGCGGCGGGGCCGGGGGGAGCCCGCGGGGCCCTCCCGGAGCTCGGGGGCAGGGCCCCGGCCTCCGGCGGGTCCCTCCCGGTGCTGGGGTTAAGGGAGGCGAGGGCTGGAGGCCGGGGGGAGCCTCCAGGAGGGGTGGGGGCCGCCGCCGAGGGGGGGGCCTGTTGTCGGTGGCCGCTTCCCGGTGGCCGTTTCCCGGCTCCTCTCAGCGCTCGTTGGGAGGGGATGGGGCTGCCAGGAGAGGGGGGTGTCCGTGGGTGTGGGTACAGGCGTGGGGAGGGACGGGGTGACACCAGCAGGCTCCTGGCAGCCGGCGTTATCTTATAAGGCGCAGCGCTGCCTGAAGGGGCTTCAGGGAAAGGTGCTCGATGTCGCATGTCGCGATATTAAGCCAGCCCGGCGCGATAGGGACGCCCTAAATAGTCGTGGGCTTTCTGTTTACTCTGCTTCGCCGTGGGTCGCTCGCAAAAGTTCAGTTTGGAAGGAGGCCAGGAAAATGTAAGTAGCAGACAGCTGAGGCACCTTCGGAGCAAGAGCAGCTTTGTGCCCGTGTTTGTGAATATCCCCTTCTGTGCGCGAGTTTCCTCTTTTTGACATACTAAAAACAAAAACACTGCTGGGAGCGAAACGCTGTTCATTAAATCAAGAGTTACTTAGAAGAGGATAAGCGCTACTTTTTCCCTAATACATCTGGGGATCAGCTGTCCGGTGTTTTGAAGACGTGTAAATAATTTTCTCCCTAAGATTTGCCAGCAACACTGGGAAGCTTAACACAGATAACCTTTACACACTGTAAACACTTTTGGCAGTTTTCTCTTGTTAATTCAGAGAAAAGTCATTTGAGGTTTATTTTTTGTTCGTACTAGAATGGGTGATGAACAGATTTAGCTACTTTCTTGCAGTCTTAATGTAAAGACTTAATGCAAAGACTTAATGCTGGTACGGTGAGGAGATCCAGATGATTCTCTATTGAGATGATTCTTCTTCTGTCTCCCACCTTCTTATTTATTCTTCTGATATATTTGTCTTCATGCTTACGTCCCTTATGCTGTGCGTGTGGACAAACTGATACCTTCAAAAAACTTAATTAGCTTCAGATTAAGCATTTTTGTAATTCTGAAATAAAGGAATTTGGATGTAAGACAACTTTTTGTTTATCTGGAAGGGTTCAGAATTCGGTCATCTTTGTTATAGGGTAGTTTGCATAACAGTAGGTTTTGATGAATGTTTATAATGAAAGGGCAGAGATCTGTGCCCTATAAAGAAAAAACATGGAATATGCTATCAGCTTGTTATCCCTCCCAATAACAAGAGGTATACAGTAATCAGGACTTCTATTGTATGTTAGGAAGAAAACAATAACCCTTTTTTTTTTTTTTTCCTTTTTTGGGAATCACTGGAAAGTTTTATTTGATAAAGGATATCTTAAATAAAGTGAGGTCTTTGATACTCCATGCACAGACAGCATCCTAGCTCATCTCCCGCTTGTCTGAACTAGCATTCACCTTTAGTGCACCTCCTGTCAGTTTGTCATTTCCTGAATGTTGGAACTGGAGTGCACAAGCATGGGATGGTGAACCAGCTGATTGGGAAATTGCTGTGTACCAATTTTCTTTCATGGTTTTTCTAGGTCTGCTTCAATCCTTATTTACACTTAAGTTTTTTTGGTGTGCCCTGAAGAGCTCTATTTTTAAACTAAATAGTATAGGATCCAGAATAGGACTAGAGTTTAGGATTAAACAGTAAGGGACTATTGTTCTAGCACACAAGAGCTTTTGTTTACTGAATAACTCTTCCTGATATACAAATGACACCCAGAAAATTTCACATTTGATGTCTCAACTAACCCAAGAATTGTGAAGGCATTTGTGTTATCTGCCCTGCACTTTCCAAAAAGTTGATCATGTCGAATGCAGAAATGGCACCAACTGAAGCATACAGAAGCCCTGCATGCATCTGCATTGCATGGCGAAGAACTGGAAGTTACCCTGCACCAGAGTGTGAGGTTTAGAGAGTTCTCTGTGGGAACAAAGAATCTGGGTGCTTGCAAATGTTTGTGTCCATTTAAGCTTCTTGTGCCAGCTGGACTAAAATGTTGGGGTTCTGGAATCTGTACGGTGTTTGCACATGTCCAGTTGAATTTGTGTATGTCCATCAAGTGCTTTCCAGTCTTGTAGATACACCAGGTACACTTGTATAGGTACTCTGAAAATTGTGGGAAGCCTGGGAGATGCGTGTGCATCTTTGGCAGTAAGCTAGGCGGGTCATGGATGTATTTTTTGTTGTTTTTCTTGCACTTGATGCTTCAAGAGAAACAGGAGAGAGAAGTCAAACTGTGCTGTACTGTACTATTTCTGCTTGGGGTTATGAGGAGGACAAGAACGTATTTAAACATGCTAACAAGAACGCTTGCCTTGTGTTGTTTAGCTATCGTGGTTTATGGTACTTAGCTATATTCTACCCCAAGGTGTAAATCATCTGCTGTTCCCACAAACTTTTCTGTAAGCTTCTGAAGCACTGAATTAACTGAAGAAAACAGGCTGTGGCGTGCGTGGGATTAAATTAGTATCATTTCGGATAACTTGGGTGTAGTTGTTGGAAAGAAGATGGTTTTCACAAAATCATTTCAAGCAGCAGGATGTTCAAACCTTCACAATGTGTCCTGACACATGGAACACTTCTTAATGCGGAAGAGAACTGATAGATGTTAACAGTTTGTTATTGCTTTTTTAGCTTTTCCAGGTTTCCTGTTTTCCTCTTTCTCTGATCTCCTGCTCTCCTTTTGCATTGACACTATGATCTTTCCATGCTCTTTGCTTACCATATTTTGTCAGAAGTAAATCTGAACTGCTAACATTATCCACAGTTATATTTTTCAGAAATGATACTTTGTGTCAGGGTAACTAGCAATAGGACTACAGGGAACGGCCTCAAGTTGCACCAGGGGAGGGTCAGGTTGGAAACCAGGAGACATTTCTTCTCAGAAAGAGCAGTCAGGTACTGGGACAGGTTGTCCAGGGAGGTGGTGGAGTCACCGTCCCTGGGGGTGTTGAAGGAAAGGTTGGACGTGGTGCTTAGGGACATGGTTTAGTGGGTGACATTGGTGGTAGGGGGATGGCTGGACCAGATGATCATGGAGGGCTTTTCCAATCTTAATGACGTTGTGATAGCAAGAACAAGGCTCTGTGCCTTGCTTGCAAGTTGCATGTGTCATATAATGGAACGTATGATCTTTTTTTCTTAAAGTAGGTAGGATTTCTGCATCTTCCGCTTTTAGCAATGCCATGTTGTTTTTGTTCTGTATTCAGAACCAAACTTGGATTGTGCAGTTCTGATAGAAACTTTATTCTTTGTTAGTTTATGCTCATTTGTTAGACTTAAACTGAGGGATAATCTTGGCAATGTCTCTCCCTCTTTGTTTATCCTTTTAATGAATTGTTATATTTATCTTCATTCCAGTTTTGCTTTGCTAAGCTGAGCAAGCAAGACTTTCAATTTCTCTCTCTTTTACAGCCTCTTTGGTCATGTCAGTATCTCCTTTCTGTAGTTTTTCCAATTTGAACTTTTTTCTTGAAAACAGGTAATCAGAACTGCATGTGATACTCCAGAGAAGTTGTCACCGATGTGTGATACAACAGCATTAATGTTTCCCTGTCTCTGTTGCAAAAAGTTCCTTGATTTGCATTTGCCTCCACCCTCCCCCCCCTTCCTTTTTTTTTTTTTTTTTTTTAAATAGTTCAGAGCTGCATCAGCTTACAGCTGACCACAGAAAGACTAACACTTCCAAATGATGAGCCATGGCTATGTAAAAGAAGTCTGTTCTTACATGCAGGGCTCTTGCGTTTCATAGTTTCATTTCGTGTAGCTTCTTGTGTGCCATTTTTCAAAACCAGTCACTTTTTCGTGTGCCTTCCACTTCTGTCTCATCTAAACCTGATGTGTTTTTTTTTTTTTTTCTGGCAACACTGTTAAAATAACAAGTTTCGTATCATTTTTGGAGGAACTAGTAGTTCTTTTGCAGTCCAAGTGTTCCACGTTTGCAACATCACATGGTATCGTTGGACAGTTTTTCTCTTTTCAAGATTATCCTGTTGCCACATTTATTTAACCCCAAACGATTTGCTTAGTCCAGATTGCATCTAATTTGCCCTCCTTTCCTGTTTTCAGGGAAATGACTGGTTTTAGGTATTAGCTAGTCCAACATGCCAACTTGTATGAAATATAAAGGCAAAGAGGATACAACTGACCACTAAGCCTGATCATGTTTTCCCCCCCCTTTAGGTGTTAATGCCTGCATTTTTTCTCTCTAATCATATGATAGCACATTTCATTTGATGTCATTAAAATGCTCACTGCTTTTTTGCCATAGCTCTAATATTTTGGTGTAGACATTGTTTTGTTTCCCAAGGTTTAATGTGCCCTCAAATCATGCTTTCACTGTGGGAAGCGTTAATGTAACTGCGTTCACACTAACTAGCCTGACCTTCTTCCTATATTTAGTGGAATTTTTTGTATTGGAAACCGAGGCACACTTTATTTTCAGCAGTGCATCCACTGGTATGGATGGCATCACTTATGCTTATTCATAAAAACAAGCAGTTTCACTACTCTCTTGGAGTGTACAGAAGGGTTTTGTGGCTAGAGGAAGGGGTAGCACAAGTGATGCTCTCTTCTGTGAAACAGGAGTAACAATGTAAGGTATCCTTTCTGGTCCTGAGTAACAGATACTTTTCAGGATGCTTGATTTCCATGTACAGAACCTGCTGAAACAGGTGAAAGATGTCATCAGCTGTGGTGCTGCCACTGTTCTGGCATCTGAATGTAATTTCCTCGCAGGAGTGACTGGAATTTTTGAAAATGACAAAGGCATTTAATGTTCAGTATTGAGGTGTGATGATCTACACAAATTAACTCTCAAAGCGCATCCTGGGATATGCCTTATGTTAGGAACTTCTCACCTGGTAGAAGATTTGCCTTATACCAACGGGAAAGGAAGATATTTTGGTCAAGTTGGGATCATTTTCAAAGACAACAGCAATGTAGACAGAGGATGCTTTTTGCTCAGTGTTCCACAGATACCTAGAAAACATTATTTAATCTGGTAATGGATGTGCAGGTTGAGGTATGCTTAACAAAGTGCCTTCTCGTGGAAGCTTGAGGAACCATTCAGATCATTTCATACTTGCTTGCACAAAATAATGGTGAAAAAGAGAGCTGGAACAAATCAGCACACTCAGCACCTAAGTATTCTTGGGTAGTGAAGCCATCTGCAATAGCAAGGGGCTGCATCTTCTAACGAGGTAATTCTTTTAGACTTTGCTCAGGAATCTCTGTAAAACTTCCTCCAGATCTTTCAGGTCCCCCTTCAACTTGCTTGCAATTTTTTTGCTAGGTTTTTACCACAGCTGTAGGAGGGAGAAGATAAGGGAAGCAGTCTCTCTTCTGGTTTTTCACACGTTACTGCTCTGGGGTCCTTTACTGTAATTGCAGTTCATGCTTCTGATGTTGCTCATTGCTTTTTGAAGCAGAGAAATGAATTACCAGAATCCTTACTGGTCTCTGTGCTGCCCCTGACCCTGGGTGTCAGCTGGGAAACCAACCAGAATCACTGGTCATGTTTTCCTGGACCCGTGGGCACACAACAGGATGTCATTGATTTGTGCTGGGTTAATGTTTGGAGAGAGCTGCAGACATGAAAGGAATTTGAGGACAGCAGGTGGGTGGAATTTCTCTCCCAAAGCTTTCTGTTCCTCAGCAGAGATGCAGTTTGATGTAACGAAATGTATGTTGAGCCTGAAAATACCGGATTTGTTATACAAATAAGCGTTCTGTTTCTATCACCCTTTAGATCCATTTCTGTGGCAAAAAATGCCTGCAGCAGGCTGTGTGTCAGCTTATAAGCTGTGGCGCTCCTGGCTCCACACCACACGAATACCTGCATTAAATATCCGAGTAGATTATCGAGGTGACATTGGCGTCCGTGTCGGGAACCCTCAATCTTTTAGGAAGGACAGGTTGGAAGGCCAGGTATTTAATGCACACTGATTAGCTTGCTCCCTGAGCCATCTCTTCTTGAGCCTCAATAGTCCCAGCTCTCTCAATCTCCCCTTATGTGACAGGCGCTCCAATCCTTTGCCCATCTTTGAGGTCAGTTGCAGGATGCCTGTCAGTCCTTCTTGTACCAAGGATCCAGACTCCAGATGTGTCCCACTGGCGCCGAGCAGAAGGGAAGGATGCCCTCCCTCAGCCTGCCAGCAGCACGCCTCCTTGAGCCGCCTGGGATGAGCCTGGTTTGTTGTCAACCTTCTTTGCTGCAAGGGCACGTTGCTGGCACATGTTCAACACGGTGTCTGCCAGCACCCTCAGGTCTCTTCCTGCAAAGCTGCTGTCCTGCTGGTCAGCTCACCGGCAGTACTGGGGCATGTGCTACTTTGCAGCTCTTCCAAAGGTGCCTCTTCCTTTGATGAACTTCAGGGGATGCCTGCTGGCCCCTTTCTCCAGCTTGTCGAGGTCTCTCCTGAATACCAGGATACCGATATGATAAATCTCCCTCCTCTATTCACATCGTACTGAGCTATTCTCTCTGGCTTCTTTTCTCCTGTGGACAGACTGGTCAGTTTCTTAAGTGCCTTCTGTAGAACTGACTTTCTTCACCTCCCCACTACCATTGCACAGGTAGTGTCCGTAGTAATAAAAGTAATGAGCTCCTGAAGTGACTCTGGCTTGAAAGTCAAAGGCTTTTAAAATCCTTAGGGGAACAGTTTCTTCCAAAAGCTACAGTTTAGAGATTCCAGAATGTGGCGAGCTGGTAGGGATATCTGGATAGCAAAAATCAAACAAACGAAAGCAAAACAAAAAAATCTTGTAAACTTTGTTAAGTGTTCATAAAATTGTATGTTGTCGTTCTTTTTATTCAAGTGTTTATAGTAATATAAAGGCTAGTAACTAATGCTGATGTAAGAAATTGGACTACTGACTGCAAACGTTGCCATTTGTGTTTTTCAGACGCTCCTATTGAAAAAGCTGCTGTTGAAAAGAAATAATTTTTTTATAAGAGAATGGGTAAGTTGATTTTTCTTAGACTTGTTGTTTCCTATGTGAAACATTTTCTCACTTACTCTGGTAGAGAAAGTGAACTATAAGATTTTAAACATTGATCCTGTCACTAATTTTTCTGGTAGCCTGAAGCCTCAGTGGAACTTCCTACAGATGTGTTTTATTTTTTTAAGAGGAATTCCTCAAGTGAATGTTTGTTTCTTGAACAATTTGTTCAGAGTGTATCTATCGAACTAAATTTCATTGAGCTTATTATGTTTAGTGATTAAAATGTACATGGTAAAACAGGATACTTCTAGGTTTTATAGCAAAAGACTTTTAGATGAAGGACTAGAAAATCTCACTATATACTGACTTAAATATTTTTTTGTTTATTAAGGTCAGCCTGTCTAATTCTGGCTGAGAGATCATAATAAGCACTGACTGATAAATTACAGTGTGAGACTTGACTAATTGTCTGAAACTGTCATTATCTGGCTCGCTACAAATGATGGTTAATGAAACAAGGTTGGACAGCTTCTGGATTTAGCTACACTTTTCCTGAAAGTATTTTAGCTTCTTTGGCACTTGACAATACTTTCTTAAAATTGGCAATAACTGTGGTAATTTTATTTTAACTTGTAATTCACAAAGCAACTTAATTGTTAGGGGGGAATATTGTACTTGCTGTAGCACTATATACAAGGAAAGGCAATATATTATAATTAATATAATTTCTTTTTTTATTTTGTCAGAAGGAGAAACAACACTAACAGTCAAACATCAAGTTTGTAGTCTCTGGTTTATCTTCTGTACTTCTACATGCGATCATGAAATACTGAAATACTTGAAATTACTTTTTTAGAAGTGTACAGATCTCTTCTGTTACACTTTCCGAAGCTGTAAGAACTTTTATAACTTCCATTTTTACCCCTCTGCCAAAATTAATACTGTTCTGAAAATTAAGTCTTGTGGTATAGTATTAAGTTCAAGTATTAATTTTTAATAGAACTGAAGCAAGACTTATGTCAGTTCTTGATTCCCTTTGAAATAAGGCATTAACTGTCCAGTCTGAATATGATAGAAATGGTAGATCTAATGGGTTGGTGGGTGTTTTTGCACTGAAAAGGCTGTTTTGTTTTTTTTTTTTTAAGTTTTAAAATTACTATGGTCTTAATTACTCAGCATTTTACAGGAATGTATGAAGACCAAGTACAGATGCAGTCATCTTGGTGCTCTGGGGTCATATAGTGCAATGTGGGCAGAAAGTAGTCAGTGGTTCCTACCCTAGAGAGCATGCTGCCTGAACAGGCAGGGCAAGTGCAAGAAGGGAAAGTGTGAGTGTACAGAGTGAGCAGCACAATGGTGACAACAATAATACTGTTTTTTCAACATAAAGGTAGTGCTGTTACTTATGAGAGAATAAATGAATAAACAAAAATGAAAGGAAGGTAAGGGTTTGTAGCGAAAGTAAGGAACAGGTACATAATGAGACAGAGAAGGGAAATAGAAAAAGCATAGTCAAAACTGCTGGAGGGGCTTTCCAAGTTTCCTTGGTTTTAGTGCTTTTTCACCAAAGGTCACAATATGGGTATGCACTAATGCTCTTGATGTGACTGGGCAGTGGGGAAGGAATGAATCCTATTTCATTACTCTAGTACAAAAATACCTGGTTTGACTGCTTTCATTCCTGCTGTATTTCAGAAAGCTCTTTTTTCTTGCAGTCTGTATTTTTAAGTGGTTAGATGTATTTATGACTTCTAGTAAGTATTAGCATGACAGTCAAGGTGATAGCATTGTGAGTGGAAGAAGTAGCACGTTCTTAAAACAAGTAAATATTTTTCACTTGAGAATTTGTCTAAAGGAAAATTTATTTTCTACATAGATTTTTGAAATGTCAGAATTTGGTGATGAACAGAGGGGAGATATTAATCGAAAATCCTACATTTTTCTAAAAATTCCTCCATTTAAGTAGGTTGCTGAACTCTTCAGAGAAGTCTTCAATTATGTAAATTCTTCTGTCTTACTTTTGGTGGTAGTCAATGGTTCTTCTGTCTGCAAACATAGTCACAGGAAAAACTGCAGCTTGTATTTTTGGTAATGTGAATCAGTTACTGTGTTCTGAAACTGTTAATGTTTTCCATCATAGATGGAGAAGAGAAAACATACGGTGGGTGTGAGGGCCCAGATGCTATGTATGTGAAGTTAATATCTTCTGATGGCCATGAGTTCATTGTAAAAAGAGAGCATGCGTTAACATCAGGAACAATAAAAGCTATGTTGAGTGGACCAGGTAGGTACAAAAGATTTAATGCCTTTGTGTCCTTTTTCTCTCTTGGACTGTTTAAATTTATATCATGTAGTGAGTGAAAGCTGGAACAAATAATTACTTGTTCAAAACCTGACAAGTTCTGTTTCCACTGGAACAGTCTACCTCTGTGGAGTATTGTATACCATATAATTGGACTCTGTTTCTGGACAGCTAGCAATCTTATGATGTTCTTGCTACTCGTTTCCTCTGTTACGAGAACTTGAGGGCATCATGTGAAAGTTGCAGCTGTCAAATTCAATACAAGCAAGAGTTGGTAGTTTTTCAAAGTTCCTCCTCTGTGGTGGAACTTGGAGTATTCACAAAATCTTATGGCAAGGAGTTCCTGAGCTTAATGACAAAAGTTAGCTTAAGTTTGAAGGAGGGAGATAAATTTACAGAAGGGAAAGCCCTCATGTTTTGCTAGATGCATGAGACTACCTCCAGTTTAAGAAGTATCTGAACTAATTGTTGAAGCCCGAAATGTTGGGAAGAAGTTAACGTTTGTGCTTTCCTCTTCCTTATCCTCATGCCATATATTTATTTTTGGTCACTGGAGTGGTAGACAGTGGTCTCTGATTGCTGGAAGGATCTATTTGCTGACTATACTTTGAAATTACTCAGCAATTGGGCAAAGTTGGGTAACTTGAGCAATTAAAGTTCTCAATTTAATATTCTGCTAAATGTCATTGTAATGGTTGTGCTTGAAAACACGTAGCAGATCTATTGTGTCTGATCCAGGCTGTGCCAGCCTCCCAGGTGTGTAAGAGGAAGAGTAGTTACAAGATCTGCTCTGAATTTGTTCCATGATCTGTAACAATGTGAAGAAGTAAAAGGCAAAGTAGCCTGTTCAGAGGGCTAGAAAATGGGCTCCTAAAGAAATCAGCTTTTAAGCACATGCTGTATACATACTTACAAGATGAATAATTTTCCTTGCAAACCCATTTTTGCTGTCCACTTAAGTAGGTCATCATTTCACTGATGGTTGTGTTTCAGTATTGTGACATTTTCAATATGCTAATGTTTGTTGCTTCCTACTGTTCCTGTAATAGAATTCAAGCCAGATTAGCTTCAGTACATGTGTTCAGATACTTCTACACAAATACATGTAGACATTTGTAAATAACTCTGGTTTGTAGTTACTATAAAAGGGATTCCTATAGAGGTTGTGGTAACTGCATGTTGCTAGGTCTCCCATAAATGTGGATGTTAGTAGGCTTTAGTAAATGTTAGTAGGCTTTGTATTATCTTTCACCTTAATGAATTTGAAATTGAGAGATGAGAATAATGGTGACAAAGAAAACAGTAGGATGGCAGTGGGACTAACAATGAGGTGATGTCATACCTTCTAAATTTCATCCTTAGAGGACAGAAAAGAAAGGTTCAAATATACTTGAGTTTTGAGATTTGAGCTTTGGATAAGTTCTTCAAATGTAATAAGGATTAACCCCTGCTATATGTAAACTTTCTTCCCATACTTGGGGTTTCCTTTTTCTCCTGCCTGCCTGTTCTCACAGCTCAGCAAGTGAATTTAACTTTTTTGAGATTTCAGCTGAAACTGTCCAAGAAATTCAAAGATAGTGGGATGACAAAGGGAACAAAACTGATATGTTTGCCTATGCAAATATGGAATATATATTAAACCATTTTGTTTTCTTGAGAAAGCTAGCTAAAAAGTTGGATTGATACCTCTACTTGTAGATGTTGTTAGTGTAGGCTTTAGCATAGAACGTGCTACAGCTTTAGAGCACCTGTCAAAAGCAAGCATCAGAATTAAACCTAAATTTCTGGTGTAGTTGTTTAGAATATTATTATTATTTTCCAGCCAAAATGAACAAAGATTTTTAAATGCAAGGGATCTTTATATTCCTGAGGGCTGTGAATCTGGCACATCCTGCCTTGCATTGAAGAGTGTAATACCCAGGAATGTGGGACCTAGCAAGTCTATTTGGAATGCGTTGTATTAGTGTAGTGAAGTGTTTCATTTCTGCAGTGAATTGAGATTCTGACTTTTGGTTTGTTGTTTTTTTTCTTCTACAGGACAGTTTGCAGAAAATGAAACAAATGAGGTGAATTTTAGAGAGATCCCATCCCATGTCCTATCCAAAGTATGCATGTATTTCACCTACAAGGTCCGCTATACTAACAGCTCTACGGAGATTCCTGAATTCCCAATTGCACCTGAAATTGCACTGGAACTTCTGATGGCTGCAAACTTCTTAGATTGTTAAATAAAATAAATTATAATAAAAATGTAAAACTTTTTTCAGTATTTAATACATGTAGTTCAGTTAGTAACTTTTTTCAGATAGCATGTTGCGTGTGTGCTGTTGAGAACTGTAAAGTTCACTGCAGAGGCAATTGCCTTCAGTCCTTTTGCATATAGCAATCATTCAGTTGAAATTTGTTTTGCTGCTTACACGAATAAGGACCTTTTCACAACCGAGACAAATAAACAAATATGCCAATTAGTAGATGGCTATGCCTTATCCTTTAGGTGTGGTAGAAGTTTCTTTTAATACAATGACCGTATAAAATACTGGAGTTTAGTCTAATGTTCTCTAAAAGGTAATTATAGTTAAACACAAGTAGCTGTTTAGAGTTTATAACTTTCTCTTACTGTTAAAGTTTCTAAACATCTGAACTTAATCTCCTTTGTAAGATAGCTGTCCTTTAGCATAGTTATACTAACTAGATTAGAAGTGCCCTCTCTAAGGTTTGTATATTGACAGCAATATTCCATTTAAGTTGGAAGTGGAGTATGTAGGAGAATGCTTAAGGCTTTTAATTTAAATCATAGTATAGACATTTGAAGAAAGTGTGTTTGATGCATTTTTCTTTTATAACCTAATTTTCCCCTTTAGTAATTAGAAATACTCGAGTCACCTGTCTGTACAGTAAGACTACGATCGTACTGACAGTGGCTTTTAATCTATCTGCATTACCTTCTGTGTAACATGTAAGGTTATTCTTAATGTACCGTCACTTGACCTGATATGGATTTTATATGGTTTCAGTTATGGTTTATTTCCACTGTTGTGATGGATTATGTGAAGTCTGTATTTAATCTTTAGAGCAGTAGTCATTCAAATTTTCTATCATAACAACTGAAAAGATAGCAGTTATCCTATCTTTTACCTCTTCCCTGACCTCTCCCTTAAAGCCACAAAAAAAGACCCTGAAATATGGAGGTCTTGTATTTGAAGGAAAGGGCATTAAGCAGATGTTTATAGAGCTTTTTTTAAAAATAAATTTAATAGTTATTTCCAATGTTTTTACAAATATTTTAGAGGAAAAGGATTGGCAAGCCACTCGCATAATACTAGAGTGAAACACATCACCTCTTGGTAATTCCTGTTGGTAATTGCCTATACTATCAATTCTTTGTTTAAAACAAATTTCCATTTAAAGAAAAAAGAAAAGCTTAAACTGAGACAAGAAGTTGCTTTTTGTTCAGTCACAGCCTGAAGAACCCTTCTGCCAAAGTCATCTGTAAATGAGAATGTATTGTGAAAAATGATGCAAGAACAATGTAGTTAGCATTTCCATCGGCTGTCTCTGCTTCTGATTTTTGACTAAGAAATGATTGTGGTCTTTTATGGAAAAGTCCTGCTGACAGACAGTGGGACCTCGTCGCTGATGTACTAACTGATTGTGAATTTAGAGGGTTAAAACTCTTCTCTAAACCTTATTGCCAACATAAGTACAGCTTTTGAGGTTTTCCATACAAAAACTGGTATCTTTATACATAGACTATGCAGTCTGCCCATGGAGGAGTTCAGTTCTGACAAATGAAATCTTACTCTGGACTTGAGCAATGCTTGATAGACAAGCTGACATATGTCAATGTGTTGATAGATTAGCTGACGTTTATTCACATCACATACTTTGGCACAATTTATCGTGTTTAGTGTGGGGATGTTTATAACTAGATTGGTTTTGCATGATAAAGCTGAAGTGTACTGCAAAGCGATTGTCTGAAATCCTATGTTTGAGCACTCTGGTCAGTGCTATTAGTAACTCATTTTCAAGAGCACTAAAAAAAATGAACACAAAACCAGAAATACCCTGTTATGCTGCTTTTATTAGAGCCACTAGGAATATACCCTAAAAGTTAAAGGAGTACTGATGTGGATATTTTAGTCCCAACTACTTTTCTGTCTGAGTAAATCTTAAGTTCTTCATCCATTTTTAATACTCTCAAGGTTAACGAATTGAAGCTCTAAACCGTTTAGATTAAAATCCAAGGAAAAAGGATGTCATTTTAAAAATATTTTTTTAAAGTAACCCAAAACAATTTCCTGTCAAAATGCATCGCGTTTCATGATTCCATACTTCAGCAGTAAGTTAAAATAGCTATTTTATTTCTGAATGATAATTTCATTGTTTGTTTGTTTTTGTTTTGTTTTGTTTTCTTCAGCTTAATGTATCATACAGAAGCTTTGAACACTCAGGAAATGCAGTAGTGTCCGAGAATACACTATTTGCAAAACCACTGGCTGTTAAGCAAACTAACCTGCAGATTTCTAAGGGGGAGGGGGGCAGAGGGAATTAGTGCAATTTACTTGGTAGTGACATGGGTATGCTATTAACAGACAATTGGAAACTTGCCACGCTTAACCCCTGAGTTCTAAATAAATTTCAAAGTTGAAAATTTTTAAAACTGTGTTTCTGGTGATTTGATTTGTGACCTCTTAGAGCAGGTGTTCTGCTATGGAATCGTAGTCCTCATGAATTGTGTGGTGAGTGAACTGTGAATATTGAAACTAGTATTTGGGTGAAAGATGGTGAACGACCACTGATAATATTAAAAGGTTTTTTCATAGTTCTGAAGAGTTTCATGGATTTAGTTAGTGCTTAGATCTCTTCCTGCTTCTAATGGCAACTATTCACAATTCTCCAAAGAAGTGACGGCATACTGTAAATGCCTGATATTCCTAAACAGCCTTGAAGAGTCTTTAAAGACAGACTTTAAGGACTTTGTGTGTCCCGTAATATTGAACTCCCTTTTGCTTGGTAAGCTAGTCCTGTATCTGATGATTAAAATTTTAAACAAGTTCTGATTTAGCCATAAAAAGTTGCAGTCTTTACCAACGGTAAGCAATGAGGAAAGTCCAGCAGCATTGTGATTTTTTATAAGGTGGTGAAGAAGTCTCTGGTGGCCTCCCAGCATGAAATAGTCTGTGTATCTGGAACAATCCGAACTCTGTTTTACAAGACTTTAAATTCCCTTTTGGCTTTGAGGTTCAAGAAAAGAGAGCTTGTCATCAAGATTCACCAGGCTGTTAAATGCAACAACTGCATCAAACACAGTATTTAAAAGGCTTTTCTTAAATAATGGTATTAAATGTGGAAAATCTGTTGCTTCTGTTCACATTTACGAATTACATCAATGTTATAAATAGCAGCAGTGGCTATTTGATTTTTCCCCCTTTCTTGTTTTTACAATCCCATTGAAAGGGATAGTTTTTACCATACCCAAGCCTACCTAGATCTGCTGGTTTATAGAATGAAGTGGACAAGGAAATTATTGGCACAGAAATAGTAACTTACCAGGCCATGTTTCTGCTCTTCTCTTTTTTCTCCTCTTGGTCTCAATTGTTGCTTTGTAACTTAACAGTACCAGCTTCTGCAGAGTCAACAAAATCACGACACCAGTGTGTTGGTGCTAATGAGAAATAGCAGATTTTCCTAGCTGAAACTAACAGCAAAGGCTAGGCTGTAAGCTTTATTTCAACAGCTGAAAGAGAAAAAGATAGCAGGAACTCTTATTTTAAGATTGAGTGAATCTGGAAATAAAACTGTAATGCTGTTTTTAAAATGCAGGCGGATCAAAGCTCTGTAATTAGCAGATGAGACATTTGGTGCTTTTTCCCATGGAAAATGTCTAGTTTTGAAGGATTTTTTGACAAACAATAAACTGGACTGAAGTGGGATTTCTTCTAAAAAGTGGCTCACTAGGTGGCAATGTTATGGGAATATATCAACACTGTGACCTCGATGTGTTGCACAACAGCAGGAAGATCCAGAAAAGAGCACGTAGATTTTGTGATTATTAGTCATCTATGAGGCTTGCTTGAGCGTCGTCAGTAGGGCAGCCAAGAGGGAAGACTGTTGACTTTATCAGTTCAATTTTAATGAGTGTTGCATGTCGTGAAATAAAGCTCTGAGCGCGATGCTTCTACAAACACAGGTTATGGTGCAATCCCTCTTCTGTGGGAGAAAGGTCACTGAGATTAAAAAAAAAAAAAAAAAAAAAAAAAAAAGTTCAGTCATTACCATGTTAATGTTTTATGTTTACAGTGTAGAGGATTTTCCTCCCACACTCTGTGGGAGGAGAATAATGATGTAAGATCACAATTACTCTGTGACAAATGGTCTACTTCAACTTTTTCTCCTCTTAAACTATGTACTCGGATGATTTTCAAGATGTTAATCATGTAGGATTTTGTAGCCTCGCTTGTTGAGGGTAGAATTTGGAAAATTAAAGTTGTCCTTAAAATATGTTCAGCACTTTACATTGGAGAAAGTAACAACTCAAGAGCTTTTAGATAAATTAAAATCTTACTGTACAATGGTAAAGCTACTGGTTTTCAAGATAGTTTCATGCAATTAATGAGTCTGGGGGAATACAGGCAGTTTGAGGGGGGAAATTTATATATATATAAAGTATATATTATATATACTCCTTATATATTGGTCTCCAAATTCTTTTGAAGTTAAAACCAAAGACTGTGAATTCTTTCAATATTAATTAATTAAAAGTGTTTTTTGTTTTTTTTTAGATGAGAATTCATAGCTTAGCCTTTTCTTCCCATGTAAAAAAAAACACTATGGATATCCTATTTGCACCTAATAATAGCAAGCTGTTATCTTCAAAATCCCGACTACACAAAACCATAAGTAATGCATAATTAATGTCTTAGGCTGCTACAAATTGTTGTTATTCTGCTCAGTAAAACAACAGAAGACTTGTTAGGCAGGTTAATTCTCTTTTGCATAAATTGTTTGGTATCACTGAGCCTGAAAAACATCTAGGATCTATTTGCATTTGGCATTTCATCCATCTTTTTATACAGGAAAAAGCTTCCTGCATTACCATACTAGATTGGACATACAATGCTTTCCAGAAGTGAGACTCCATTTGAGTAAGAATTATTTCTAGCAAATTATTTGAAACATGTAAATCATATCCCAATATCACACCATCATTGAAGCTGCTTCCAGATTTGTCATAGAGCACTTAAATTATGAGAAATATTTAACTTGTAATAAATAACTGACTTAACAAGAGAATTGCCTGAAAATATTTGCTGAAATAGTCAAGTAACTGCTCATCCTTTTTTTTTTCTTAACATCATACTGCATATGAAGTCTTTCCCAAGGGATGTTAAAAAAAAAAACAAAGCCTAACCAAGAGGCTGAATCAGTGACATCCTGGTGCACAAGCCTGCAAACTGAAATTCTGTAAGCTCTGTACATAGCAGGCAGGGTCTGGTGATGGCAGCGCCCAGTACTATGTGCACATTTGGAGGATTTGCTTTTTATCGTGCAGGAGCTGTGATAGCTTATTGTATGGCTCTGTAAGCCACCCAAGAAGTCTTTTCTCCAGCAAATATATCTTGCTTCTGGACTAGCATAACTAAACAGCTACACAGATCTGAGAATTTCTTGTCAGCACCTTCTACATTGGTTGTGGAGTTTGAGTCACTTCCGTGCATCTCCGATAACCAAATCAGTAGGTATTCACATACCCCTTGGGCTTACCTGAGAAGCTTTCTGTACAGAGTCTTTATAAAGATTAAACAAACAACCTAAATGACAATGCTATTTGAATCTTAAATGTACTTATTATCACGGAGCAGAGTCTGAACCCTTGTATTTGATAGATGCAGTAATCAACCTGCTTACACGGGCTCTGGATAATGATGCTTTTTTATGTGGCAGAACTTTTCATAATTACCTAACAACAAGCTTTTAAATCTATTTATCTATTGTGTGATTACAGGTCCTACACCATCCTCGTTATTTACATTTTTATAGCTTTTATCTTTATAAGCATTTGTCTTTACAGAATTTCTAAGAGTTATAGGAGTACTGGTGCCAAAAGCACGGCTTGACAGTTACTTCAAAATGGTGATTGCAGCATATTACTAAAAGAGGCAGTTCCTCTTCTTTCCATGGCCATGTGTTCTCCTTCCCTGGCAGTAATTATAACTGTGCGTCTACAGAATAGGCCAGATTATTTTTTCTGATCTGATGGAAAAACATTTTGGTAAGTGACCATTATGCATGATGAAGTCCTGCTCTCCTGGAAGTGACTGAACATCTGCATGACAATGGGAAGTAATGAATGAATTCCTTATTTTGCTTGGCTTGTGCACGCAGCTTTTCCTTTATGTATTAAAGTGTCTTTATCTGAATTCACAAGTTTTCTTCTACCTTTTCGAAGGAGTAAGACTTTCTTACTTCCACCTTTCTGATTCTCTTCCCCACCCCTCTGGGGGAAGAGTGAGTGAGCGGTTGTCTGGTGCCCAGCTGCCTGCCAGGATTAAACCACAAAATGGTTTCAGTCTTCCTGTGGCTAAACTGAAAGCCACAGATCACTTCCAAAATTGATAAATCCTGTGTAAGAGAAGAAATGGAAGCACATGACATCTGAGAATGGGATCACTCACACTGTGTTTTCTCTCATATCGGGAATAACGTGAACCTTTCCCCTTGCTTCCATTCATTCCTTTAACAGACCTGGGACAGAAGCAATAAATGTGCCTCTTACTATTCAGAACTGAATAAGATAAAATTGGAAGAAGCCATTGATGAAAACTCTACATTACCAGCAAGGAATAAAACAGCAACACAATTTCAAACACATATGAAAATGTAGCATATTTTTCATTTTTAGTGATGCATGTGTTGTGGTGTAACCCGGCTGGCAGCTAAACACCACACAGCCATTCGCTCACGCTCCCCCCCTCCCTCTCTGGGATGGGGGAGAGAAACAGGAAAGTGAAGCCCGTGAGTTGAGATAAAGACAGTTTATTAAGACAGGAAAATAATAATAATAATAATAATAGTAATAATAATAATAATAATAATAATAATAATAATAATAATAATAATATGTATGAAACAAGTGATGTACAATGCAATTGTTCACTACACGCTGACCGATGCCCAGCCTAACCCTGAGCACCTGCCCCCCCACCCCAGCTAGCCACCCCTATATATCGTTTAGCATGATGTCAGAGGATATGGAAAACCTATTTGGTCAATTTGGGTCAGCTGTCCTGGGCCTGTCCCCTCCCAGCTCTTGCTGCACCCCCAGCCTGCCCGCTGGCAGGACAGAGCGAGAAGCTGAAAAGTCCTTGGCTTGGTGTAAGCACTGCTCTGCAACAATTAAAACATCAGCATGTTACCAGCACTCTTCTCATCCTAAGCCAAAACATAGCACCCTACCAGCTACTAGAAGGAAAACTAACTCTGTCCTAACTGAAACCAGGACAGCATGTAATTTATTTGTCTTCTCGATACAATTTTGTCTTGGTTTGATTCCATACCTTTTACTAGCATGATGCAGACCACTTTCTGCAGGTGCATCACATGTGTTTATCAGAAGATCTCTGTTCCACAGACTTTTTAAGCTCAGTGCCCTTACTGGCAGTGGAAGAAGTTGGCACAAGTCCTCTGTGCGGTATGTAGCCCTCCATGCTCCTGAGACGTAGTCTCCTGGCACTGCAGATTATGGTTGCTATGTCACTGGAGTAACAAAGGGAGGTTAATGTCAATGCGCAGTTAACTTCTGTGTAAGATAGAGATAAGATGGAAAGCTACAAAAAAGTACAGTGTACAAAGACAAAAGAAATCAAGCACGTGTTATAGTGGCAGAAATTGTAAAGAAACAGGCTGTGATAGTATGGTGTATAGAAGAATGATATAGGAAAAGGGAGACCAGAGGGAAAAAAAAAGTTTAGTAATAATAATGGAGGGAATGGAATATAAAGCTATAAGAACCATAATCAAGAAACATATTTGACCTTTGTGAAACTGGTTAGATACATCAGAAGATTATCTAATAAATGCAGACTGAATGTTGATTACATTTTTTTCTGTAAATGTAGGTAATGCAAACCATGAAATGGGTTTTTAGATCACATTCATGAATGTTTTCAGGTACATTTTCAGTAGGAGGTACAGTTGCAATTTCATGATTTTCACTATATATATATATATTAGATATGAGTCATAATCATGTATTTGATCAGATCAATGCAAGATACCTCCTGAAATAATGTAGATACCAAATTAAAATCCTCTTACCTCTAAAGTTTTGAGTATTTGGGATCAAACGTGGAAGCTCCTGGCAAAACTTAAGTTTACTTGTGCAGGATGAGACTGCGCTGGCCAAATACTAAAGATTTATTTAATTAAAAACAAACAAAAAAACAAAACCCAACCAACTCCCCCCACCCCCCCAAAAAAAAAAAAAAAAAAAAAGGCCACCAAAATTTTTTCATTTCTGCTTTGGCTGTCTCTACACCTGCAAGAGATTAGGAAGGGTTAACTGCACGAGTGTTTTCTCCCATATTTTGTATAGGTAAAGGTCAATGCTGAAATGAACAGCAAATTACAATATAACCAACTCATTGCGAAATCTTCCCACTCTGGGATTTGGGGCTTTTTGTTGTTTAGATTACTGAGCAATTTAGAACAAAGAATACTATGAGCCATCATAAAGTCAGGAACAGAACAGTATTTAAGGAAGAAAATACTGATATTCATTAAAAAAAAAAAAAAAAAAAAAACTCTTCCTGAGAGTCTGCTAATAGTATTTGTTTCCTTATTGTGCTTGAGGGATTGAATCCCTGTGGCATTATGCACTGTACAAACAGTTACTAAAAAGCACTGCCTGTAATCCAGGTGATGGAGACATGGGGGAGGAGAAAAAAATAATAAAACACAGGAATAAAAATGTTGCACAAATATATTATGCAATTGCATGACACCTAAAAAAAAAAATAAATGTGTAGTAGAAAAAATACCTTTGGTATAAGAGTAAACTATTCAAAATGAATTTAGGAATGGCGGATGGGTTCTGGTCAGAATGTCTGTTCAATTTCTTACACATTCAGTTAAGACAGGGTGGGAAGTAGTCCATTTGTGCTTTATCATTTATGCAAAGTTCATACTCTGTTCCTTGCTTTTCATGTCTGCTATCCTCAGGAATGGAATTTGCAACTGGAGGAAGTTATCTCAGTAAACAATATTTTAGTCCAAAATGTGGTAGGTGCCTTTATTTTTAAGATCAAAAAGTTACTGTAATAAAAAAAAAAAAAAAAAAAAAAAAGACGCCTGGAACTTAAGGCTAGTTAAAAGGTTAAGAATGTTTGCTAAAGCAGCTTCTTGGCCAGAGATGATTTTTCTTTATTACAGAGTGGAAGTTGTATTTTTATTGGTTACAGTTAGCATAAGGCTACAAAGCTGTTCTTTTCCTGCAAAACTAGCTTGCTGGCGTTCAGACACTTAGGCCTTTTTGTATCTTCTGACCTTGAACAGGGTTTTCTAGAACATGGTTAAGAAACTGAATACAATGGACTCAAATCAGTTTTATCTCCCTGTGGTGACAACAACACGAATAGTCAATATGTCCATGTTTATAGCTGAACACATGTCCACTGCTTAAACTTGATGTTCTTGCTATCTTTGTGGCATATGGCACAAATGTATTTGGGGATAAACATATGTTTGAATCATGCAAAAAAAAACAACATCTAGTAAAACAGTAATAGTGCCACTTAATACTGTAACTGCCTAAGTAAGTTCTGAAGAACCACAGGAAAAAGAAACCTCCACATCTACCGAATGCAATAAATCCTCTGCAACCTAATATGAGTTGAGAGATCAGATGTTAATATTGACCTTCAGGGTAAATGCAATGGCAAGACTCTTGACACTTCAATGTCACTTCAATGAAGGCAGTAGAGCAAAGCCAGCTTGCACGGCTTCAGGAGCCGTGACTGGGAATTGAGGTTGGATTTAGAGGGCAAAAAGTATAGGATTCAGCTTACATTGCAGGTTTTTCCACCCTTTTAGTAGGCTATTCTCATTTCCTACTCAAAAATCAACACATACTCAGTTCTGTCATCAGCAAAGTCCTCCAAAGCCCATGGGTTCGTTCCTTCCTGCAGCTAGCTCACAGAGGAATGATGCTCCTGCTGCCTTCTGCTGCTCCTTTTATGCAAACCACAGGAGTTTGGACACTCATTTTAATGACAGCAACATTGTCCATGCTGGACACGAGTTGGAATCTGATGCCGCATTACACTGGATTTTTGGTTTCCTCCAGTTAGCCATCTTTAAATCTGAGGATACAAAAATACATCCCGGAAGGTAAAGCTTGTTCGAGGAAGCAGTATCCTGTATCACACCAAGTAATATGGTTAAAGAAAGTAGGCAAGCTTTCAGATAGGTACACAACCCTTCTTTAGGCCTAGAATTAAGGTGGCAGATTTCAGAGGCACATACAAGCTGAGAACAACTGTTTAATCATCAAATTGGATCTGCATCACGCCACCTCCACAAGAAAATTCAGGTGTTACCACGGAGCAGAGGTATCCAAGGGGACCCTTTGGCATCATGATGAAGTGTGGATGTTCAGGGGCAAGGAGAGACAGGTACTATAAGATTAGTTATTGGAACATGTAGTGAGGTCAGTGAGGAGATGGAGCTATAATGAGCTATAAAGTCAGGATCATGGAAACATTAGGGTTGGAGAAGACCTCCAAGATCATCTGGTCGAGCCATCACTGCCTACTAAACCCTTGGTTTGATGTATACTCTAACATTATAGGTTTGATAGATTTGTCTTCAAAACCACTATTTTGTAGGTTTACGTTGAAGATCAGGTAGGTATGGGACACTATAGGTGGAACATATAGCTTGTGTATTAAAGCGTTTTGGCAAGGTGCTTAATTCACTGACTGTAGCTCCCAGTGGGGCTCTTTTATTCACCTCCAGAGCTACCACCCAATCACCTGGTGCAAATCACAAGGCATATTCCACCCCAGGAAACGAAATCGCCACATCCCACTACACCCCCACCTAACACACGACCCCCAGAGGGCACAGCTCAGGAGGCTCCACCGTGTACCCCCCGACCCCAAACCCGCCCGCCCGGCCGCCCGCCTCACCGCCCTCCCTGCGCCCGCCCGCACCGCCCCCTGCGCGGCGCCTGCGCGGCGGCGGCACCGCGTGACGGCCGAGGGCGGGGACGGAGCCGGGCGCTGCGAGGGCCGGCGGCGCGGCGCGGTGCGGGGGGAGGAGGAGGAGGAGGAGAGGAGGAGAGGAGGAGGAGAAGAAGAGGAGGCGGCTCCATCATGGCGTCCATGCAGGTGAGCGGCCGGCCGCCAGCCGCGCCCCGGCCTGCGGGGCGGCGAAGGGGAGCGAGAGGGAACCCGGCGCGGCCCTGAGGGGGCGCCCGGAGGGCTGAGGGGAGGGTGAGAGGGGAGCAGGCGGAGGGGAGGGGGAGGGAGCGGGGTCGGGGCCCTGTGTGCGGGGGGCGCTGAGGG
The DNA here is from genome assembly GCF_963932015.1 of Anas acuta. Lineage (NCBI taxonomy): Eukaryota > Metazoa > Chordata > Aves > Anseriformes > Anatidae > Anas > Anas acuta. Next base: position 125,633,577 of record NC_088980.1, on the reverse strand, counting down.
GGCTGAGGCGCCGAGCCCTGCTCCTGGGGGTGCCCCCCCGGGAAGCTGCGGGGCGGCAGCGCCCGGCTCTGCGTGCTTGCAGCCGGCTGCCGCAGGGCCGGCGGGGTGCAGGCAGGGTGCAGGCAGGGTGCTGCTGCCCACAGGTACTGCCAGGCTTCGGCCCCGCTCCGGAGCAGGCGGGGATGGCAGCCGCAGGATCTGCTGGGGGCGGTGTGGATGGGGGGCTCCTGCCCGGGAGTACCGCGGCGTGCCCGGGACAAAAGAGCGCTGGGCTTTGCGGCTGTGGGCCCGGCCTTGCCTATTTCACCTGCTCCGCCTCACCTCCTCGTTATTTATCTTTTCGTTTTGTCTTTAAACGCGGTCGGACCTTTACTTCTCGTTTTCCTTTTCAAATCTCTTTTTTCTTTGCGTTCCCATCCACTATAACTCTTTATTTTTATTTTTTTTGTCACCGGTAATGGGACGACCCAGAAGGAGCGTACGAACAATCAGATTAATTCTGATAGCCTGGATTTAGTGCTCACAAGAGTTAAAGTGTCAAAACGCCGGGCCTTGTGGGGCAGAAATTCTGCTGGCAGAGATTAGAAGCATAAAAGAAAAAATAATTGTAGATCTTTCTGAGTTACTGAAATGCGACGGGATCGAGAACTTGAACAGAGTTGAACGTGCTGTACAGAACGTTCTTGATTTAGCAGCAGTTTAGGCAGAGAGGCTGATGTGTCTTCGATTCAGCCCCTCAGTCTGGCGAACGCGTTCCTGTGATCCTTTTTTTAACATTCAGATTTCCCCGAGTGCAAAATAGAGACAGGCATTCATTAAGTAGAAACTTTTTATAAAGCTACATAAAAAAAACACAAGGAAGTGACGGTTGTGAAACTTGAAGGAGGCAGTCTATCTGTGGGGCTTTATAAACCAAGGCTGTGCTCTGTCTTTGGCCTATTAAATGACCTTCTGCAGCTTGCCTCACCCTCATTCCTGTTGATCCCTTTGTAAAAGGGAAATCATGATTACAAAATCATTGCTTAGGAGACAGGAATTACAAATGTTGTCTAAAAGATCAGTTATGTGCGGAGGTAATACTCTCTTCCTGAAAATGTGACTCTCGTGTTGTAACTGCTTCCATTTTAGAAATACTTGCTGTAAGATCATTCTTCTTTCTCATATATATATATATTTTTTAATTCTGTTCTGTTTTCTTTTGATGAGGAATTTTATGGAGTTGTTTTTTTTTGTTGTTGTTGTTTATGTCCTACCAATTGCATGATGTCCTGAAAATAATGTCTTTTTCCTGAGTTTTAGACATTCATTTATGCTATGCTCAAAAACTAGAGAAATGGAAAAGGAATTGCCTAGGAACCTTTGCTGTAAATAAGCAGGAAACCTAAACTGACTTCAGTAAAATTAGTAAGTTTCCCATTATTGGGCACCTTCACAGGTGAACAAGATTTCAAAGCTCTGAACTTTTCTATTGAAGAACATTTAAATCTTCAGCATGAAGAACGTTTTACAAAGGAAGCTGTTGTATATAATTTTGATTTTTCCATTCATGTTCATTCATTGCTGCTAACATTTAATATGTAAGTAGCCTCACTCAAAAAAAAAAAAGTAACTTTTCTGATTATTTACAGTTTGCTTTTTTAATACTCAATGTCTGACATGTTTGTGCAACTCATTGCAGTCTGTAAAATACCAATAGCTTATTGCCGTACCATTATGGTACGGCAATCAACAGTATTGTTGATATTTCTGATAAAAATGCTACATCAAAAAATGACTAAAATTTATTTGAGCTATAATGCCTCAAATGCCATATTATGGCTCAAATGCCGTAATTTCTACAACATTGTGATGCCCTCAGTTGCTTAGACATTGTTTTTACATATCCACCAAAATTTCTGTGATTAACTTAAAGGGAAATTATTTGATTGGCACGTTCTAAGTCATCCTACAAGGAAAGTGTTAAAACTCTATGAAATCACTGCTTTTTGGCAGTATTAATGAAGATCAACGTGAACAGCTACTGTGGTTCAGTTGATGTGTTGTAACTCAGAACTTGGGAGTATGAGCCTTTGTATTTATATTTTAGGTTTATTATGATTTTTGCCTGCACGGACACTTGTTATGGTAGCTTTCCGTAACACTCTTTCTAGATAATAGAAGCCCATGTTGATGAGATCCCATGTCGAGATTTTTCTCAGAAGTGCAAGCTTGTGTAACTTCTTTGTGAAGGAGAGAAAAAATATTCTAAGAAGTTATGAGTACAGTAGAACAAGCAAATAGAATGGACTTTGTATGAAAATTTGGTGTAGCATCATTAGTTTTAAAGCTAGAGTTAACATAAAAATGTGGCAAATACTGCAGGAACACTAGGTAATAAACAGTTGTTCTCAGAACAGCTGGGAACGCAGAACTTCCATTGAGAATGGAAGAATGGGTAAAGAACAGAACCAAGGTAGTTTAGCTGAAAATGCATTGTTTCTGTACAGTGTTACAGACTCGGTTAACGCTTTTCCCTAACCCCACAGGTATCAACTGCTTGCATCTAAACTTAAAAGTTTCACTTTATATTGCTGACACTTGAATTACTGCTATTTTACCTTTCCTCTCTTAATACTGAGTTTCTTGAAATTCTGACTTAAGACCAGATATATTTAAGGAGATTTCACAAACCTGTCTATGGGGACAGTTTTAGGTGTTTATCACCAAAATAACCTTTCGTCTTTTCATTAAGGTAGGCACACGGGGCTTGTACATGCAGATATTGAAATCTGATTAAATTCAGGGGTAATGTAATTAATGACACAAACAGCTTTAGTAAAGATTGTAGTGTAGAATGTCAGCCTTGTGTTTGTGCATGCTTTTATGTTATCACGACTTTTTTTGCCCTTGAAAACTGCCCACTGTTGCGCCACTATCAAAGCACATGTTCACATCAAAGTAAAAAGTGCTACTTTAAAAGTCTTGTTTCAGCAACAGATTTTTTTTTTCTAAATACCTGCAACAAAAGGCATTTAACAAAATAACTGTGCCAAATGACAACGTGGAATTTGTGTTAGTTGAGATCATCAGTGGCTTGATCACAAAACACAAGCTGGTAGTAACACAGAAGCTGCCCACAAGTTTCATCCCAGTGTTTTTTTTATCAGTGGATGGGGAAACCATATGCAAGCCACGGAAATCTCAAGGAAAAAATGGCATTATAAGAAAACAAAACGTTCTGAATATGCCCATTTTCATCTAAACTTCCTTGTTTCTATTCTTCACCTGCTCTTCTTGTCGGTAGAAGTTCTCTTTCCAGCTGCTCTCAGGACAGTTGTTTATTGCTCAATAGTTCTTCAGTATTGACAGCAGTTTTATTTAGTAGTTGGGAAATAGTTCTCTCTTTGACATAGTTTGGCCATGAAGAAGTTTTAAAATCTATATAATAATAAAAAAGACAACTTTATGGAGTAAAGCTTTCAGTTGACTGGAACTTCAAGCTTTCAGCTGACTGGTGCACGCGTGTTTGGTGCTGTTGAAGGTCACAGTGCAAGATACTATTTGTGTTATGTCAAATTAAGTATTTAAAAAGAAAATGAGTGGCTACACAATCAATTCTGGGATACAAACACAAAGATTACTGGTAGTTACTAACTGCGTGAAACATTTAGTGGTGCCTTTGGTGAAATACCATTGAAAGGTTAAAAAAACAAAACAAAAATATATATTTTTTTGAAAACTGAAAGATGGATGTATTGTAACTGAAACCAGAATGAAGGGAGAGGAAATGCCATTTCTCCTGTCCACTAAATGGTTGTTAGTCCTCTGTGTAACCTTCAGTTATCAGTCTGTACCGGTACGCAGTGTATTAGTTTTGGCTATAAGCCATGCTACAGTAAGGTGAGATAAATACAGAATTTATGTTTGTTTTACCAAGATGAGTTTAATCTTGTTTTTTAATTAACTTTTGAAGTGAGTTGAAAAATCCAGTGAAGTTTAAAATTTGCAGCTATTAGTTCAGCAAAGATAAATAAAATAAAAGTCATGGCTTTAGGCCCTAAGGAGTCCCACTTTTTGCATCTGCCTGTATAAAATATTTTGGGAAGTGCCCTACTGTGCAGAAGCTGCAGAATTTGGGGGCTAAAACAAAAGAATTTACTTCATAGAAAGAAAGCAGTGGTAGACTTTAGTTTACTAAAAACGAACCTTAGGTACCAGCAGACTTTTCTTCCAAATAGGTCAACTGTATAGCTAAAATATGGAAGACCACGAAGGCTTTCGACCTGGTATTTTGAAAGTTGCTATCTGATCCACACAGGTATGATTTAAATCAGGGAAACAGGAGCAGGCAGATACTGGAAACAACTCTTATCCAAGTCGGCTTGGATATTTCTTGCTCAGCTTCCTAATGCCCTGTTCCTGCTTTTAGGCCTAGCTATTCAAGCCCTGAGAAGGGGAAAAGAGAAAACAATAGATTTGCAAAAGCCAGGGAATGCTGTCTTGTTAAGCTGTACCCTTGGAAAGCTCAGGGAGCTTGTAAATAATAAGCTAAAGCAGCTTAGCTCAAATAATGTGCACAAGGTAGTGGATCAAGCACTTTCTTCAATTGTTTGGTCAAATTCTATCAAGCTGAGACTTTAAGACTAAAGGATCTTCGCTTCTATAATATAAAGGCATAGGCTATATGGGTGAATGCTGCAGGAGATAATGGGATTAAATTACCACTATTACGATGACAGAGGTGAGGCCCAGCTTCTGTGGAACTCAGCTGTTGTGGTCAGGTTCAACAAACCCAAATGGTAGAATGACCACGTCTGACGTAGCCTTGTTTAACAACCTAGGTTGAAGCTTGCAAGCTTCTGGAGGCTGAAGTTCTTGCTGGTGTGGTAGTGGTGAGGATAAAAGTCTTTCTCTCTGGACTTGGAAGCAAAAATTTCATGCATCTTGCATGGTTTTGAAGTTGGACTGACAGCTGGGAACTTGGGTTGTTTTCTTTTTTCCTTTGGAAGGGAGGAAAAGGCAATGTTACAATTTAAATCCGCTGAAATTTTGTTAATTAATAGCAAATTACAAATGCATTTTAAGTCTTTTAAAACAAGTAGAGCCACTACGCAACCTGTCATGGTAGAATGAGAAGTCTCAAAAGGTCTTCTGGAATCTGTGCAAGTCCTTGCAGGTTGTCCTGTCTGTCTGTCCCCTCCCTGACCTTTAGCATTTAAATTAAGAGCGGGGTTTGGTCTTGGGGGTGAAAAGGAGGAGGTGGAACCCAGCATTTACCTCCTTGGCACCAGTATTAAAAAGTTGAATGAGAAAGGACAGAAGGTAACACTGGCAGAGCAGGAATTACTGATTATTTTTTTTTTTTGTGGTGGTAATTAATGATGTTGTTGAGAATGCTATTCATCCTTTAATGCACAGTTTTAAAAATAAGTCTTTAGGGTGATAAGACCAAACTTGTCATCTTTATATTCAGTTTAATTAAAAATACTGCTTGATCAGCCTCAAGAAGAAAAGATCCTGTATATATATCAATACATTTTGTTTAGTTTACTGGAGTATAGCAAATACTGTTTCTAAAATCTGCTGGAATAAAACCCTTCATTGAATTTTGTGCCACATATTTACATTGGTATATTCTTTCTTGATTAGAAATCGGTGGCCATTAAGAAGAAGGGACAAAGAAACTGAATGGATTGAGGTTTCCTAAATTTTCTCCCTGCTATACCTAGGGATATGGATTAGATGAGTATTTAAATCTTGTTACAGTTAGCTGTTTCTGACTTTTTTTACTCCCTTTTCTTCCCAAAAGATATTTTGTCAGCATACAGTATTTTATCTCGGTTATCAGCCTCTGGAACGTTCTTCGGGAGGATGAGAAATTCCCTGGTAGACATATGGTTGCCCTCATTATGCCAGTCCTTGCTGTTATCTTGAAGTCATTGCTTTAGCTGAAGCAGTTTAAATGATGTCAGACGCTTGTCCTTAAAAGACTGAATTATTTGTGTTTGACTTGTTAGTACTGTCTGCGGCTTGTGCTGGGCATTGTTATGTCTGAAGAATCCTTTGAAAAAGCAGATTACTAGCTGTCGGGTTCCTTTTATTCTTCATTAGTGGATTTCACTTAATTTGCTTTGAAATGACAGGTTTAGTGTCAAAAATGGGATTATCTGGGAAAAGCTTTTCAGGCTGTGGTGTGTGGAGTGGTTTTGTGTGTGCGGTTATTGGTGTCTCTTTAATTATGTTGTAGTTCTGTTTTCAGGTTGCTCTCGACTCTTGGTGACCTGAAGTCAATTCCCTTTAGAAGAGTGCTGTGTGGCCTTGACCTTCCAGTCAAATACTAAGAAATCCCCAACCTGCAGTATTTCTCGCTTTATTTTAGAGCACCTTGGGGTGGAGCGTGTGAAGCTCTCCTGGTCAGTGAACTGAGAAATCAAGAACCTCCACCCAGCCCTAGTGAGACCTTAAAACGTTCAGAACAACAAACCATTAGTGGTGGGAACTTCTTTACAAGTAGCTCGTTAAAAAGCTTCCTGCACTGCCTTTAGGCTCCCTGAAAAAGAAAGAGACACACAAAATGCCTGACGCTGGGGACTTGAACTGCGGATTGGTCTGGGAAAATAACATTGTAGAACTGGGTTGCCAGATGTTAACATGTTTTATTAGAAATAAGGAGGAGGATACTAATCTGCTTCTGCACTCTGAGTACAGATTGAAAACCTGATACTCAGCCAAAAATAGATAAAACTGAAAAACAATTCTTCCAACTCAAATCCTGGCATTATTTTTTATGGGCATATTATTCTGCAAAGCAGTTTTGCTGTGTCCTGCTGAAGCTCTAATTGGGCACATCCAGCCAATTCGTCTCTCTTCCCTCCTCCTCTGGGCCTTGATTAAAACTTACTATAAGTAAATTTCCACTGATTAGGAAAAATTCTCCCAGGATTGTGATAGTTGAGGATCTGGATGGCTTGTGTGCCTGGGAGTCTGGGCTGAATGATTTCACCTGGTTAATGCAATATACTCTGCGGGGGCTTTTTGAATGACCTGCTTGTTAGGAAACAGAGCTTTTTAGGAACTGTCTCTTTCATCTTTTCTGTTGTTTGCTTGACTTTAGTAGATATATATATATGCGTGTGTGTGTATGTATATATATGTGTGTGTGTGTATATATATATATATATATATATGTCAGCATTTTTAATCTTTACCTGTTTCTCTGCTGTTTGAGAGCTTTTTGGTATTTAAATTTGTGTCTATTTAGGAATAGAATACTTAAATAGAAACGTGGAATCAGTTGCAGCAGTGCTTGTGCTGCTAATAATGTATTTTCTATAGAAGTGTTTTTTTCTTTCCTCTTTTTTTTTTTTTTTTGTCTGACAACCGGGGCTATTTACCCAGTGTTTAGAATTTCATACGCCTTGAGATTTGAGATGGTTTTCAGTAAGAAGTGTGCAAAGGGAAGAACGAAAATGCTGAAAATAGAGCTGTCCCTGGTCTCGTTCTCTCAGGCTGGGAGGCTGTCCTAGCAGGCCTGTGACAGCTATGCCTGGGAAGCAAGGTGACGGTGTTGTCTCAGCACTGGTGTTGCAGCCTAGTGACAGCTCCTGCTCTGGTACGAGGTTACCACTTGCCTCCATTCATGAAGGAGATATCTCTGTGGATATCTCCTGGGTATAAAAACTTCTCCAAATCAGAAAGGATGTTTCTGTGAAGTGCTTAGTAACTCGAATGGGGGAGGAGGTGACAGCTTGTAGCTCATAAGTGAAATGTAAATTCTTTGCCAAGGCTCCATCCTGGGCCTGTCAGCGCTTTTGTGCCAGCGGTTTGCTAGGTGCATGTAAGTCTCTGGATGTGCAAGAGAATCATTAGCAGTTATTGAAGAAATACTGCTGGGTCTCCCTGGGATGCAGCGCATTGACTAGCATGCAGCAAGAGTGGAGCCCCTGTGGGATTAATTTTTAACTCCTGTTTATGAGTTAGCTTTTCTTCCTTGCAGATCTCCGAACTAGATAAAGAGCTGAATTCACAGTGTCTAGGAAGGCACGGCCTTGGAAGGCTGCTCCTTTCATATATCATCACAATAAAGAGAAGGAATGGAGATAGTGTTTGGAAATGGGTTTCTAACAAAATTGATGAGCAGGTATTTTGGATACCCATCCTTTCCTAGTGCATGATATTTTGTAATCGCTGTTCTGTCCCTTGCTTTCTTTGTTCTTCTCTGTTTACACATTTTCCACTCTGGTTTCTGCTCTCTTGCTAGAGAAGAATTGCTTTCCCATCACTGTTTTCTGCCAAGCTCTTATCACTGCCCATAATATGTCTGGTCTTGTACTGAATCTCCTTTTGGTTTAGTCAGCTCAGCATTTTTCTGTTTTCTAAATTTTCAAATCTATTTGAAAGATTGCTTATAGGTAAAGTATTTTACTAAGATAACTCATTTAGCTCTCAGATTACCCATTTCAGACACTGCACATCTCATGCAACATTTCTTGAAACACCAAAAAGTAGAATATTCAAGAACTGCGAAGATAAGATGCCTGAATATGTGCACTGAGCTGTTTTTCAATTTTATTTTCTGTATATCATTTACCTTTATGAAGTATATTCAGCTCTGAGGATACAATAAGCCAGGACTATGGGCACACAGTCAAATTTGATTGCATTATGGCATCAATATTTTACCGCTAATTGACAAGGCCAATGTAACACTGTGTGTGCTTTGTGTGCTTTGCCCACTCCAGTTATGAAGTACAGTGCCTTAACCAAAGCAGTATTTGTTGGCTGTCTTAATAGCTCTCAACAGCATATACATATATTCATAGCTGGCAGTGACCCATATAACTGAGGGTACCTTACTTTTTCACTGTAAGCATACGTATTTTTCTGCATATAGCTTTATTATGCTTTAACTCTTTCTAGTCTCCAGTTTTCCAAGGGAAGGGCAAAGCTGTTGCTGGAGTTTAGAGCTGGAAGTAGACGCCTGATACTGTGATGCCCCTTTTTAAGGACATTGAGAAGGGTTCTTTCCGCTTACCTACAAGAGATAGGCAAGTTTTTGTGATGGGAGGAGGTGGGGGATGGAGTGCCCTGTTTCTTTGTGGGAAATTAGGGTTAAAGGCTGTCTGCCTTGGGTGTGAGCCTCATTTGTGGTAGAATCAGAAACAAGATCCCTGGCTTAGGGAATATGACAGTGGTATTGTCACGTATGCTTTGGGAATACAGGTTACTCCCTTGTGAGACCAGTGAAGTAATTTTGATTCTGTTAATAAGTGTTTGTAACATACCGTGTGGCTTAAGGGTGCACAGTAACCAGCTGTCTGATTCTAGGAGATGGATTCAGAAACATTCACATCACCAGCCTCCAAATCTTCTCCTGTCCTAAACTGCTACCCTGTCCCCGTTTTTACAGTACATCTTTTTATATGCCCTGCCTCTTCTTCTTTATGTGACTCTCCAGGAATCAATACAAGCGTGAAATTTAGCTGTGGCATTTGAGATGTTACCACGCCAGATCCAGATTGGCAAAGAGAAAGAGAGATGTGTACCCCACTGGAGAAAGAAGAATGTATATTTTTGCCTAGCAGAGGTGCTAGAAGCTATTGGCTTTGGAGATGTTTAAACCTAAACTGTAACAGACAGTGGCTTCCATCTTTCTGGATTAAAATGGTAGTTTGTTGTGAGCTCTGTGAGGAGTTGGCAGGAATTCTGCTGCACTGACACCTGGTTAATTTTGTTCTTTGCTCCACGTTCTTTGAGAAGTCATACGAGCTTCACGCCTCAGAAAATCTGTGGAGGATATCTGAGCGGGCTGCACGAATCCTATTTGACAGAACTAGGTGTAGGGTACAAGCCATTGCTATGTCAGACAACTCAGCCACTGCAGTAAGCTTTCCTTGGAATTGATGTTTGGATCATTGTTAAGCTGTGTTCTTTGGTTTCATCCCTGAGTCACCCTTTCCTGTAGAGGTAGGTGAATTAAGTAATCGTGGTTTCAAAGGCTTCCACCTTTATGAAAACACTTGTGTAAACTGCTGGTTGTGTTGTTACTCTTTGTCTTGCAGCTGGTTAATTGAAGGACTGGGATGTTACCTATTCTTGGGTCTCTGATCTTCGTGCTCTCTTCATCCCTCTCCCTCTAGGCAGTGAATGTAGTACCAATTTCATACATTTTAGTTTATTTGGAAGTTGTGTTAAAACAATGTTTAGCACAAAATCCTCTATCTCAAAAATAAGGAAGAGCTCAAATTGAGATTGCCTGTGTAACTTGATGTTTGCGGTCTGATTTCTTTCTCAGTTGCCTTAAATCAGAAGTGGACAAGCAGGAAAGGAATGCCTATACGAAATCTGCAGTGGAGTAGCAGAAGCATTGGAATGATGGTTTTATGATATCAGGAAGAATGATACAGCAAGCACTGATCCCAAGAGCATATAAATTATAGAGAAATCATCCGAGAGAGTGATGGAGGCTGTTGTGGGAGTGAGTGGCTGTACTGTCTTGTAGCTTGACTGGAAGGAGCTGGCTGAGAGGCTGAAAGCAACTTGAATGTGTGATGAAAGGGTTATCATTCTTGATTCGCAGTAATTAAAAAGCAAAAGTAATAACAGTATTTACTTCAGATGTGTATTTCTCAACAGAGGTGGAGATTTGTAAATGAAGATGGACTACTGATAAGCGTTGTAGCGCTACAGGTTTCTAGAAAATACTATTTTACAGTGGGAAGTTGTCTTAATATGGAAAAATAGAGGAAGTGTAATAAGTGTGGCTACGTGAGGAGCTATTTAGTGAGTTGAAGATCGAAAAGACTTTGTACAAAACAAAGTGAAAATAAGTTGTCACTTTTAATGCTCCATATAAAAGGAAGGGGGAAGCATGCAAGTGTGAAATTTACCTGTGGTTCCTTGTTTTAAATTAATAAATAGATCTGAAAATGCATTAAGAAAGTTTTTTTGGAAATCACCTAAAAGAAAGATGAAGAAAGGGATGAGTCTGTTAATGGAAAAGGAAAGCAAAGAACAGATGACACAGATACTTAATAACAACGAGGCAGTAAATCATGGCAAACAAATAGGACAGATTTAATAGCTTTCTGGTATTGGATATTGTGTCTGCCACTAGTATTCAGCTGTTTAGTTTTTAGTGTATGTTTTTTGTTGTTGTTTTTAAGTGTTTAAGCAACTGATTCTGATTTGCTTTTTTGGCAATTATTTTGAGTGAGTTTCCAGATGGCAAATACTATTTTTATTCTTCTGCTTTCCTATAAAAAAGTGGCTTCTGGAAATCACTGAAATGAATGGTGTCTGATACCTACGGGCTACAAATAGACAATTAACTTGTACATAGATAGGAAATCCATTTTAGCTATTTTTTTAGAGCAAATTGTATTGAACTACCATTGTTTCCTCTTCTGCTGTGTCGTAACTACTATGAAAACAGAGCAGTAGGTGTTTTCTGATGATGCAAATTATATGTATTTTTTGCTTGTGTTACTTTGGCCTTTGAATGAGCCGGCAAGAAAAATGTGGTATAAATTAATGTGTTTTTTTTTTTTTTTTTTGATTAAAATCAGCAAAATGGCTTTCAGGAGAGAAAGCTACAGCATGTTTAAGTGGGGAAGGAGAGGGGAGAAGCAGGAGTAGCAGACTAACCAGTGCAGCAGCAAGCAGATGCAGAGCTGGGTTAACTGCAGCAGGCAGCCCGCCCCACGCGGCTGCTTGCTCGCTCCATTCTGTGATGTGAAAGGTAAAATGAGAACTTGCGCATTAAGATCAAGACAATAGGTAAAGCAAAAGCTGCATGTGCATGCAGAACAAGTGAGGAATTCATTTGTTACTTCCCTTTGGCAGGTGGGTGTTTAGTGTTTAGCTGTTTCTAGCAGAGCAGGGCTTCATTTTACTTGGGAAGACAAAAGTCACAACTCCAAACATTCCCCCCCCTTTCTCCTAGCTGTTAATTGCTAACCCTGATGGCATTTGACGGTGTGGAATATCCCTTTGGTCACTGTGGTCAGCTGTCCTGGCTGTGTCCCCTCCCTGCTGCTCATGCAGTGCTGGCCTCCACTACACAGCAGTGCGAGAAGCAGAAGAGGCCTCGGCTATGTGCAAGCACCGCTCTGCGACAACTAAAACGTCAGTGTGTAATCAGCACTGTTTTTCATCACAAACTCAAAACATAGCACCACAGGAGCTATTTTGAAGAAAATTAACTCTGTCCCAGCCCAAACCAGTACAGAATGCAGACAAAGTGTGTAAAAAGCCTTGTGCTGCTACAAAGAAAAAGTAAATCTGTGGGATGTGCATGGAAGGGTAATGATGAAACATTTTGCAACTTGAGCCTTAAGTGGCTGGTTTTGAGTATTGTGTTGCTGTATATGCATATGTATGTCTATATATTTGTGTGGTGTGTAAATATATATATATTTATAGTTAAGGAGTCAGCTGCGAAAATGAAATGCACAGATAATGAGACTTGGAGGTGGGAGGAAGTTGAAAGAGTTACATGGGTTTAGTTTAGGGAAGATTGGGTAAGGAGAGAAGTAAGTTGAAAATAAGTCAAATAATTCTGTCTCCACGAAGAATAAAAAGTGGTTTGGCATAATTCACTCACCTGGATCTATAACTGTGGAGAAAACTATTCCAGTTGGAAAAGCAGTGGAATAGGCAGAGATAGGGTGATGTGGGAAATGTTAAAGGCTTTTAACTTCAAGGATATTTTACATATCTTTGATCCATCCTTATGTTAGAAAGATGGAGGTGACTTCCCCGAGGTATCAGCAAGCCCTAAGTTGTTAAGATTCTACAGATGGCCAAGATTGTTGGAAAAGTGTTCATCCAGTGTCCTTTGTCCCTCTAGTTGTGCCACCCCTCATGAGGGAAAAAAAATAGGAATTTCATGCCTGAAAAGCAATTTCCTATATTCATGTCTTTAAAACACAAGGAAATGTCTCCCTCTGAAACCTTCCCTTTCCAAATGTTTAATTTCAGAAGTTTAGTTTCAATGAGCCCTTTGTGTGTAGTGTGTGTGTGTGTTTGGTATAGCAGTCTTCTAAACATAAGAAAATAATAACAAAATAAAGTAACTAAACGAATATCAAGCTATCTTGATGCTACCAGTGCAGGTTTCTAGTTTTCTGTATGATGTTACAGTAGTCTTTAGGTGTTCTTGGTGTTACTCTGAGGAAATCAACACTCTTTGAAATGTATTTGATAAGCTAGTACAAACACTTCTAACCACTGAAGAGGAATCAATTTCAAGTTGTTTCATTTAAACTTCGGAAATTTTCTGAATTGCTTTGGTAACAAGGAGCTGAATTTCCCAACTGAACTGTATGAATGTGGGCCTCAAGGGCCTCATTTAAGTGTGTATGGGTTTTTTTTGTTTTGTTTCTTTCAACTAGATCTAACTGCTGATACTAATGAGATACTACATGAAGCAACTTTAAGTTGTGGTAAGTGAGAAGGGATAGAAAAAAAGTCCTCCATGGTAGCTTCGGGAGAGTATCCTCAAAACCTCCTGATTGTACATGTATTTAGCTGCATCCTAGCTGCAGCGATGTGCAAGAATGTAGGCAGCAGCGCGAGGAAAGTGTTTATTCTCCTCCCTGGCACTGGAGGCCACATCTGAAGCGCCGTCTGTCGGGGGCCCTGCTACAGGAAGGGCCTGGTGTGCTGTAGTGAGTACCTCATGTGGCTTCTGAGGTGGTGAGGCTGACCTACATGACTCACAAGAGGCTGCTCAGCCTTCACAAGAGAAGAGAAGGAAGATCTTGCTGATGTCTGCAGCGACCTGATGGGTGTAGCAAAAACAGAGCGTGACTCCTCCGAGATGCACAGGAGGAAGACAAGGGGCAGCAGGCAGATCGAAGCGTGAGGCGTTCTAGTAGGATACAAAGAAAACCCTCCATACCATGAGGGTTGTCCAGCACTGGAATGAGTTGACCAAACAGGCCAATTAAAAGACAAATTTCTGCATACTAGTTAGCCCCCCTCTTAAACAATTTGTCGGTAGTTGTATGAATTCTGGTTAGTAAGCCACGATTCCCTTTTGGTCCAGTTTCTAGAGATACTGGACAGTGTCTTCTGAAAGAGGTCTGCAGGCAGCTGGTTGTCTGCAGAGTTAACTGGGCTGGTGCCTGGTAGAACAAACCATGTTTTGAGAACTTGTGGTGAGAGCCTGATCAGATACCTTAGCTGATAAGTATACATGGGTATGATTGACTCACGTGGCATAGTTGATGGAATATTAAGAGGTCATAAAACTAGATTTTATATCTTATTTTTCCAGTTTGGAAAAAAATCCTGTCATGATGGGAGAAATCTAGGAATTTATAATAAATAGTGTTTTTGTCCTATAATTTCAAAGGTTGTTATCCAAGGTAGTAGGTAGAGCTGAAGTTGCATAACGTTCTCTGATAGAGAACCTCTGAAAAATGGAAAGTCTCTGTGCCATATCTGACAGCAGTCATTGGTCTTCTGTCCTGAATTCCTGCTGCTGTGATCCTCTTCACTTCTATACTTTTATTTTTCCTCCTGACCTTATCCTCAAGTGAATCATTGCTGGGATACACGAAATACATACGGGCAAAGTATAACGGAGAGCACAGCTGATAACTGACAGCAGTTAGTGTGGGTGTGGTAAGGTTGCAGGGAATAGTGCTTTCTGCTGATACCTGCTTGTGTTTGGGAGGTTCTTCTGAATGAGGAACGAGTCCAGAAGAGTGGTGGATTTCTTGGCATCCTCCCTAATCCCCTCCCTGCCTTTCCAGAGGAGCTATTCCTAGGAACTTCTGCTGGTCAGAATGCACCAGAGGTGCTCCCTGTGTGATAGGTAGTGACAGGCAGGTTTTGGTTTTGGATTCCCTTGTTTCAAAGCAGTGAGTTTCTTTGCTAAAGCTTGTTTCCATTTTCTGTGTGCAAGTAATATTGCAGGTTTGCTTTCCTGGGCAAACGCATTTTACTGAGTTTGTGGCTGAATATCCAAATAACTTGTCAGTTTTCTATTAAACGTGCTCTTTTCATCTTTGTAGGGTAGCAACCCGAATATGCTTTTTTATTAATGTTCTTAATGAGAGCTGTGAATTCAGATCAGGCTGAACTTCTGTTGATACTTGTTTGGAATGGTTAACTTGGAGAAGATTGAATTTCTAAAGACAAGGAAGAAGCAATTTTGTTTATTGGTTAGGTAAATAATAGGTTAGGTGAATAATGAGTATCTCTCATTATTTCTCTAGGGTACACTTTTGGATCTTACAATTTTGTATTGCAGTTGATGGACAATGTGTTGTCCGTATATATTATTTGATTTTAATGGACAGGTCCCCTTGAAGGTAACAGCAGATGTTGAAGATGAGAACAGGGCATTTCAGTGGTGCTCTGCTGACTATGTACACATTTATTTCCTCTTCTCTGCTCTCTGCTCCCTTGGGTTACTGTTCTTTTAGAAAGAACCAGAAATATAACACGTGAGAGCTGAAAAGCTGCAAAGCTATTGGAGAGAATATTTGTGCACTGATGAGGTGAATGAAAGAATGACTGGCACTGGATTACACTGAAAAGCAGGTTGATGAAGAAAAGAGTCATAAATTGAAACTTCAAATGATATTTTAAGTGATGGCAATTCAGCAATTTTTGTAGGATGTAGATCAAACAAAACTTCCTCTCTTCAAATTATTGTTTGATCAGATACCGGTACTGTAGTGTGGGTGTTCTTAATTTTAAGATAGATTTTAGGTTCCTTTGTAAAGACACTGTTGCAGTTGGGCTATATGTATCAGTAAATAGATCTACTCATTCTTTTGCTGTTCTTGTGTACGTTTATTCTTTCCTGTTTTACCTAACATTTCCAAAGGTCTTAAGTGAAAGATTTTGAATTTCTTTTATCACTTAAGGTTCTAGTCTCTGAACTTTAGTATCTTTTCCTTATGACAATCTGTATGATCAGGCATATTGGTTGAGGTTTATGTGGCAATCATCTTGGAAAGTATCAGAAAAAGAACTGACTTGAAACCATTCAGGATTTGTAAAAACTATTTGGGAGCTTTGTGGTTTAGTTCATGTTAGTGGTGTTAAATATGGTTTGTGTATAATCTTCCCCAATCGTGTATAATTTTCCCCAAATGTTATGCAAAAAGCAAAAATTGAACACTGGGAATCTGATTTGGTTCTTGTTGGTGAACTGTATAGATGCTATGGAGGCCTTAGCGTCTTTTATGGAGAAAATATGCTTTGAAAGCACTGCCAATGGTAACACTTCATACAGGCTGTGTATCCCTCATGACATAAATTGTAAGCAATGGTTCTGTTAGTTGTTGCAGAAATGGTTGCAGTTACTGATTTATCCCTGTCAAAAGAATTACCTGAGCTACTAGTATAATGCTTCTCTAAATATTGCATATCTGGGGATTTGAAGGTAGAGTTATTTTATAGTTAGAAAGTAGTTTGTGCTCTACAAAACCACATAATCCTGTTTAGTTTTGCTTTATGTCCTTTGGGATGACTTGGAACAAGGAAAATACTTGCACAGATGCCAAATATAAGCATCTTAAATAACGGAGAGAAGGAAGAGTTGTTCTGTTAAGGTCTTGGAGAACTAATTGTAAATCCGATGCAATTTGGGGAATTTGAAATGTTTACTGCTAACTATAGAGCTGTGGTAGACATCTGTGTAGCATGACAAAAAATCCTTGATACTGTTTCATAATGCAACAGTGCTTCACCTAGTAGCGTTGTAAATTTTACAAAAAAATATAATGAAAAAACACTAAACTTAAAGCTTGTGAATGTTCAGTTTAATTTCTTGGGGAGGATTCTTTCCTTCTTCTCCTGCTTCAATTTCACTTTGGATTTAATTTTTAAATAACTCATTTTACCTTTTAGTAATTGATTAAAAGCTTACTTTGGTGCATGTGCTAATTTTTGAGCTTCATTTAATATTTGAACTTATTTTATACAATTTCTTTCTAGAAAAGATTACAAAAAGAGCTATTGGCGTTGCAAAATGATCCACCTCCAGGAATGACTCTAAACGAAAAGAGTGTACAAAATTCAATTACACAGTAAGTATTGTTCAATTTTTGCTGCTAAGTTGAAAAGTATGTCGTGGAAAGCCTCCTCATGCCACTTTCACAATTTGTTCCAAGTAACGTTGTGAACTTTTGTTTTTAATCCAGAGAATGAAACTTTTTTAATGGGCATATTGCGGTAATGTGCTGGACACTCTCAGAACATGAATAATGAATTCATTAAGTTTGTATTAGGCATTTTTCTATTTAACAAAATGATAATCGGTAAAAGCTTCTGCATATTTTAATTTAACAACCTCTCGTAGCTACTAACCTGTGAAACTCCTTTAAATTTAATGAAATAATGGAGTAGCTGGTTTAGACTTTCTACATTATTGTTGTGGTTTAGCCCTGGCAGACAGCTAAGTATCACAAAGCTGCTCTCATTGTCCCCGTGTGGGATGGTGGAGAGAATTGGAAAGGTAAAAGTGAGAGAACTCATGGACAGAGATAAAGACAGTTTAATAGCAAGAGCTACACTAAAGCAAAGCCAAACCAGGAATCCGTTTGCTGCTTCCCATTGGCAGGCAGCTGTTCAGCCACTCTCCAGGAGAGCAGGGCTCATTGTATGTAATAGTTGCTTGGGAAGACAAACACCGTTGCTCTGAATGTTCCTTCTTCTTTACCACAGCTTTTATTGCTGAGCACAGTGCCATGTGGTATGGGACATCCCTTTGGTCAGGTTGGGTCAGCTGTTCTGGCTGTGTCCCCTCCCAGCTCCTTGCACACTCCCAACCTGCTTGGTGTCAGGGCAGCACAAGAAGCTGAAAGTCCTTGTCTGTGGTCTGCAACAGCTAAAACATTGCTGTTTTACTGCCATTATTTTCGTCAGAAGTCCCAAACCAGGTATAGTGTAAGACTCTGTGAAGAAAATTAACCCTGTCCCAGCCCAAACCATTATAAGGAGTGTATTTCATAGTTACTAATTTCCATCATCTTACTCTAAGCGGAGAAAACATCTTAAAGAACAAAGTTGTCCAAATTCATTTTTGAGACTCTTCATCTTTCTGTAATTTATGTGTGCAAAACAAAAATATGGTTAAATATTCTGTGCATTTTATTGAAATTGACAGGTGTTGTTCCCTATATTAAACAAGTTTTTTTTTCAATTGACTGAAATTCAAAAACTGTGACTTTTTTTTAGGCAATTTTCTGTCTTTTTTTCTTAAATTAATTCAGAGAAATGTTAGAAAAATCTTTGCAGATATAAAAATCAATGAGTCTGAATTTCAGAGTCGTTGTTCTCGACATGTAGCCTGGTGGTGGGTCAAGGTGTAGCCTTGATCGATGGATCAATTTAAATACATAAGTTGAGCTGACGTGATGTTTCTTAACATTTGCATTTCTGGTGCTGGCATTCTGACCATGCTACTTGAGGTTTCATAAGCCTTCAGTGCTTTTGGTATACTGAGTTAAATACTGCTGTTGCTTTCAAGTGGTACTGTTCTTTGTGATACTTGATGCTGAAGACTATGACTGAAACGAGTTGAAATAGCACTTTCCAGAATTTGGTACTAATAGCATACCATTGTACATTCGGTGAATTGAAAATTGTTTCTTGCTTTACTTGGAGTCCTTTTTTTCAGGAGAAAAAAAAAAGTATTTTGCTTCTCAAAGAAAATCCAATCTAATTTTTCAAGAGCTTTTTCACTTGCTTAAATAAAAGTAGCAATTAAGGGAAAGTTTACAGAAGGTGAAGAGATGTAAAAGGAGAAAACTTTATTCCATTCATGGATTTCCATTTTTCTTGGGATGTTTTTGTCACGAGTGCTACTGCATTGTTTTTTCTGCTACGTGCAATTTTCATACATGCAAATAAAAACTTCCAGTTCATGGCATTTTTTTCAAATTGTCACTAACTAGCTTCCCAATGCTAGAAACATCATATTTCACCCTTCAAGGGTTTTTGATGCAAAGTAGCGTGTTCTCAGATTTTTAATCAAATTGAAGTTTGTGTTGGTGCAGTATGGATTTGTGTACCAATACTCTGGGGTTTAAAAGGAGCTGAATAAATTAATTGGAGCATATGATGTAACTGGGTCATTTGAAACTTTAAGCAATCTTTTCTTTTTAAATACCCAATAATTAGAAGTTTGAGATGGCTTAAAAAGGAGAAAAAAAAAAAAAAAAACACAGGGAAGATGGGTTCTAGTGATTCCTTGACCTTAAGAGGAACAGTGTCCAGGCAGAATTTTCAGAATTTTCTTCATAAATGAAACTAGTTCAAAAACTTGAAAGTGGAGATTCTGGATCACAAAGACCAATAAAGCTGAATGGTATTGGTGGAGTGTGTGTATAAATGTAAAAGCAGAAGGCATAGCAAGCTATGTAATCTCAAGTGCAGCTAGAATAAATCAGAACAGAATATCCTGAGCTGGAAGGTACCCACAGGGACCATCAAGTCCAACTCCTGGCACTGCACAGGACCACCCAAAAACTAGACCACGTGTCTGAGAGCGTTGTCCAAATGCTTCTTGAACTCCAGAAGGCTCGGTGCTGTGACCACGGCACTGGGAGCCTGTCCCAGTGCCCAACCACCCTCTGGGTGCAGACCCTTTCCCTAACCCCCAGCCTGACCCTCCCCTGTCCCAGCTCCATGCCGTTCCCTCGGGTCCTGTCGCTGTCCCCAGAGAGCAGAGCTCAGCGCCTGCCCCTCTGCTCCCCTCGTGAGGGAGCTGCAGGCTGCCAGGAGGCCTCCCCTCAGCCTGCTCTGCTATGTGCCTTCTCCTCCAGACCCTTCATCATTCTTGTAGTCCTTTTTTCAACACTCTAATAGTTTTGTGTCCTTTCTATACCGCAGCACCCAGAACTGCACACAGTACTTGAGGTGAGGTCACACAGCGTAGAGCAGAGCGGGACAATCCCTTCCATCAACCATCTAGCAGTGCCATGCTTGATGCAGCCCAGGGTCCTGTTGGCCCTTTTGGCTGCCTGGTCATGCTGCTAGCTCATGTTCTATTTGCCATTAACCAGCACCCCCATGTCCCTTTCCATGGGGTTGCTCTCCAGCCTCTCATTCCCCAGTCTGAATGTATAGCTAGAGTTGCACCATTTAGGTACCGAATCCAAAGCTTTCTGTATATTTCATAACATTGGTGATGGCTCAGCCCTCTAATCTATCAAGATCTTTCTGCAAGGCCTTTCTACCACTGACAGAGTCCATAGCACTTCCTAATTTAGTATCATCCACAAACATGCTCAGTGCTCTTAGAGTCCTGCATCCACGTCATCTATAAAAACACTGAACAAGAGACCTGGACCACAAATAGAGGCACTGCAGAACCCTAATAGTGGTGACAGGCTAACAGCCCATTGTAACCCCACTTACTGTATGCCTTTGAACCTGACCCACCAACTCATTGTTCACCCGTCATACCATGTACTTGTCTAGCTGTATGCTGGATGATTTTTCCAGAGGGATACTGTGAGATAAAGTATTGAAAGCTGTACTGGAATCCAAAAAGATAAGTATACTGGCTTCCCTTTGTTAACCAGATGAGTAACCTCATAAATGGCAGTTAAGTTACTAAGCAGGACTTTCCATCATGGAAAAAATGATTGTGTTATTTCAAGTGTTTTTTCAATAAATTCTAGATTTGAAAACAAATCTAGGAGGGCACTCCTGATCAGCGTCCTTAGTAGCTGTACCAAGAAGTTATCTTCTGTCTGCGTCAGGAATTTCTTGGACCCATTGCTATCAGCTGTGTGATATTCTCAGTTAACATCTGGGAAATTGAAGTCACCCATAAGGACAAGGGCAGTTGAGCTAGAGATATCCCTTAATTACTTGTAGAATATTTATCAGTGTTGTCATATGGGTTGGATGGATGAACTACAACAACAACAACAACAACACTTTATTTACCTTAATCCTTTCCCAGAGGCTCCCAACAGTGTCATTGGCACCTGTAAGTGCCATTCAGTTCAGCTCTGTTACATTCAGTGCCACCTGCCCTGCAATCAAAGGACAGTCATTGCCCTCCTTTACCCTCCTACTGTTAAAGATAAGTTCCTCCTGAAGAGTGCAACAGCAGATCAGTGGAGAAGTAATTTTTCTTTAAAAAAAAAAAAAAAGAAAAAAAAAAAAAGACGATGAAAAATATGCACCACTTAAATACAGGGACAGCCTATATGGTATGAGGGTGGAGAGAGGTTGAGAAAAGGATCATCAGGACTGCCAGTGGAACGGGACATTGGCTTTTCTGAATGCGTTGCTGTTCTAAAAAAATCTCAACTGCCTCACTTGGGAGTGATGTACATGTTTTTGTCTGAGACATTTGTAGTCTCTTGATAAATCTTTACATTATTGTATTCCTTAAATGTGTAAAACTCAATCAAGGGTGAAAGACAAAAATGGGGAAGTGATGCTATAGAGGATTGTATTAAATGAACAACAGAACTACAAAATGACAGAAGTGAGATAGCATGGTGTTGTTATATGTCTTGAACACTATACAGAATCTATTTTGACTGGATTAAAAAAAAAACAACACTAATTTCATGTTACAGTGGAAGAAGTAGATGCAGAAGAAAAACATACTGTGATATGTTGCATCTTAATTCCAGTTGCAAGTCATCCTTTTTCTGCTTTCAATTTACTGTGACCTTTTCATTTTTATATTACTAGCTTTTACAGTTTTAGTGTTCCCTTGCACGCCAGATTGCGTAATACTTAGTTTCTGACTTTTCTTGTAAGTTCAAGAGCAGCATTCCCCATTCCCTCTTGGATATTGATTTTATTTTAGTAAACTATAACGATGATTTCAATGATAGAAAAATGAAAACAACATGGATAAAAGATGCGTACTACTTTGTTCCCTTCCAAGCCCGATTTTATGTAGGAATAAACTTTGGAACAAGTCTTTTGTGTCAGCTTTGGCTCATGTAACAGCCATTTATTTGGGAACTGATGGATCCATGATGAGTTCAAGTTATAATTACTTGTATAATTTGTAGTGCTTTAGCAATGCATGCATGTGAAATACTAAGCTTGTTTCTTCTAAATGTGGGCTGTGGGCTGTATGCGTTATTCTCTTATGATACTGATTGAAAGTTTAGAAAATTGGCTGATTAGTGGTTGATTCTATTTGTCCTGTGCTCCAGGAGTGAAATTATAATTTATTAGTCTATAGTACTGATTTTTTTCTTAATTCCTTAGGTGGATTGTAGACATGGAAGGTGCTCCAGGAACACTATATGAAGGGGAGAAATTTCAGCTTCTATTTAAGTTCAGTAGTCGGTATCCTTTTGATTCGCCTCAGGTAATTGTTTTCTTACCACCTGCTTAACTCCACCTCTAGGTTATAGCTCATTTCATTTTTAAATGAAAGCTAGCTAGTTCATTTTTAATACTCCTGCATCTTGTCTGCTGCCACGGTTAATATGGTTGCCAAAAAAAAAAGTTATTGTGGTAGGAATTCTCATAAATACCTGGCCACTTTGAGAGGCCTACAAATCTAGTGGTTAGAATTAAGGGATAAACTCATGTATTGCTTTCATGGTAACACTAATTGCTGATTAATTGCAGCGTTACTGCCAGGGTGCAGAATGAGCTCTGTACATCCATCTGTCCATTACCTGTGAGAAATGTTTTTTGTTTTTTAAAAAAAAAAAAAGGCTTGTAAGAGGTGTTAGGCTGTCACTTCTGATCTCCTCAGAAGGGAAGAAGAAAAGTGAGGGTGCCTTAATTCTTGCCTTGTTTCAGCTTGAAGTTCAAAGGGGATCTCTGATGCTTTTCTCATGGCTATTGAAGCTCAAGCAAGGAGCTATGAGAGTCACTTAAACTCTAAACATACTTATCTTTAGGCATTATGTTAAAAACTGGAATGCTGACTTTTCAGTCTCAGGTTTTAAGGAACAAACTGGCACTTGCACATCTGCATTTTGTCAGTTTTGCAGTGAACTACTTGTAGGTGATCTGTGAGAGGTTAATCACTTTCATTTGGTTCCAAGTAGGTATTGTTTGTGCTCATTACCCAATGTGTGTGTGTAGCTGTATGCAATTTATTGTAAAACAGCAATGTAGACCAGTACACATACACTGATGTATTTATTTTTAAGCCCAAAAGGCAATTAAGAATTTAAGTACTGAGTATTTGTTTGTTGTAATGTCCAGCAGCATGATGAAAATTCTAGGCGCTGAGTTCGTTTATAGTACAAACCTTTGGATTATAATTCTTCCTCCTGTAAATCTATTTTAGATTTACAAAAAATAATTTACATGTCCTCTGCTTAATCAGTCGGTTGTTTTCTACATTAAATATGTTATCTGTCAGAACATGCATGCTTTTACTTAGTCGCCTAGTTTCGGTTTTCCTTTAAGTGAAGACATTAGATAGAAATTAAATATGTTACAGGTTATGAAGGTAAGCTCTTCAGTACTTAAGAAATATCTGTTAAAGATCTATGAAAGATCATTCTGCATCCAGTTTTTCTGCTGTTACAGAAGTCTCTACACTATTAGGCAAACAGGTTAAGCTCTCTCCCTTCAGGTTCACATGTGATTAAGGTGATACTTCTTGTAGGCAACAACGAGATGGGTGTGTGTGTGTGTGTGCATGTACGTGAACTTATGAAATGCTTAAGAGGCAGCGGGATATTGTACAATGACATAACAAATCTCTACCATTCATAATCATAAAAGATTACAGTGGTTGTGTTGGATAAGGAGCTCAGGAGTATAACGCTGCTGTGAGGATATCACTTTTACTCCATTTCCATTTGTCCTGAGCTAACTGTGTGTTTGACAAAACCTTCTGTTAGAGCAATAATTGTTAAAACTGGTTTTCTTACCTTTTTTTGATAGTGATGTTATCTTTCAGTAGAGAAGAGTTAAGGTTCTCAATGCTGTTTTTGTTGTTCACCCATGTTAAATAAAAACAAATTCTATTTAAAATAATGATCTAAAGCATTTCCTATGTGGTAACATACTGTGGTTGTAGAAGTTATAATTAATTGGGTTAGTTCATTTAACTCTTTATGAGTTGTCCAGAACTTACTTTGTTGTGTCCAGGATTATAGAAATACTCATTTTTAAGTCTCATTATGTTTCTTGGTATACATTATTGTGGCTTATGAAACAATTAAAATCCAGTGTTTTGGCTATGCAACTGTATTTCTTAGGATATAAAAGACTGAGACTACAAGATTTAAATATTTTGGTTTGATATCTTTACACTATTGCCTTGACGTTTTTTCTACTCTGTGTGGATATTTGTAGGAAAATAACTGCCATTTAACCATCTATGCAACTTCATCTTCATAGCTAATAAGGCTTCTGTCATTTAATTTTACATTTCAATTAATTGCTTGCAAGAATGAATGGATGTGGTAAATTGCATTATTTACTGTAAGTGAAAATGGCAGAATCCACTTCTTAAATAAGATATTGCTGTTTTTCCAAAAGCCATGCAGTTTTAAATAAAACGGGGACAATAAATAACAATTAATGTAAAAAATAAATTACAAATGTTTGTGGTTTCTTTTTTTTAGGTCATGTTTACTGGTGACAATATTCCTGTTCATCCACATGTTTATAGCAACGGTCATATCTGTTTGTCCATTCTAACAGAAGACTGGTCTCCAGCTCTCTCAGTGCAATCTGTTTGTCTTAGCATTATTAGCATGCTTTCCAGCTGCAAAGAAAAGGTATGGGTTTTTTAGCACAGTTGGAGTAGAGTAAGTGAAAATTACTAGTTTTCTTTTTTTACAAAGTAAGTTTTTTTTTGTTTCTGAAATTCTAAAATAGGCAAATGTACTGTATCTGCATTTCTATTATTGAAAAAAAGCTAAGCTAGAGCTGCAAACTTGCAGTGCAGTAAGTACTTTTTAACGTTCTTTATGGTGACTTGCTCATATTTCTGGAAAAGCAGCGTGGATAGAACCCTTCTACTTGTACTAACAGTGAAGTTAAATTCTTACAATTCTGTGTAAATTGATTGTCTCTAAAGGCAGTGCAAAGTGACTATTTAAATGTATTTAATGCGGATGTCTAAGATGTTTTTTGTTAGTAAATGAATGGCACTCAGACTTCTTTTGTAAAGGAGGCTACTCTTTTACTCGTGACCACTTGTTTTGGAGTGGAATTCCCGTGGAAATTAATTTGAGCTTTTATATCTGTGATATCCAAACGTGTATTTATTACATCCCTGTCACTCGTAGTCATGTGTATTTGGTAGAAAAATACCACCCGATTGCTTTGTATTATATTCTCTGCCTCCTGATGATACTTATAAAGACAACTGAAGAATATGAAGTGTTGATGAGACATAGATACTTGTTTGATGACAGCTTAAACAAAGCCCATTTTTCACCCACTCCAAGCTGAGATTTATGGATGTGAATTGGACCTAATATATAAAAATGACATTCCAAACCACAAAGGAAATTACTCTTTTAAAAAAAAAAATCAACAAATGTTCCTTTCTTATGTGCTTTATTTTTTTTTTTAATTATTCCCTCCCCCAGCCCCAGTCTGTCTTCAAGTGGTTTGGAATTTCTCATGGAATCTTGGCATGAGTATCTCCAGTAAGAATCATTACCTGGATTTTTCTTGCAAGGGCCCTAGCCCTGTTTGCTGCCTTGTTTTCATTGCATTCGCTTTCCTAAACTTATTAAATAGTTCATGTATTTACAATGTGGGGATTGTTTGATTATTTGTAGGTCTTTTCTTCTGTTGCAGAGGCGACCTCCAGATAACTCATTTTATGTAAGAACATGTAACAAGAATCCAAAGAAAACAAAATGGTGGTATCATGGTAAGTATTTAACTAGGACCAGAAATTTTGAAGCTCTTTTAGATTGAAGGCAGTTAAAATGCAGGAAGGCAGTGTAAAGGCATTCAAAGCCTAAAATTCTTTAATTTCCAATATTTATGAAAACCCCATTTCTGAGATATCTGCTGTGAATTTCTTTATATCACACTTCAGTGATTCTTGGCTGAAATTTAAACAACACAGATTTGTGTTTTAGGTTGTAGGACTGAATTTGAATAAAAGTTCTTGTGAACTACACCAGTTCATGACAAGTCTTAAGGTGTGGGTGGGGAATGTCCTTAATTGAACTAGGTGTAGCTTTAAAACCATTTTTTTTCTTTTGTTGGTGGTACTTTAAAAGCTTTCACTGCAATAAAAATACACCTATATGTTTATAAGCAGCCTTGTTTTTTTCAGTAATTTCCACTGTTCATCAGAATTTTCAGTGTGAGACAGTTGGCTGACTTAAAGGTTCTTAGGAACTTATAGTGGTGTAGTAGTAAGATTCTACACGTACGTGATACATATATACCAAAATTGCAGGGTCAATAGTGCTAGTGTTGTGTTTTTTTTTCCTCTCTTTTTCCTTACCATCTGCTCTCTTTCTGACTTTATACTGTGTTGTTTCTTTCTTCTGGCTCAACATTTGTCATCTACCCAGAGCTGGGCTTGGTTGTATGTGCTTGTCCTATCTGGTCTGTTGGTGAGAAAGGAAAGGAAGAGCGAGGCAGAGGGTAGAGATGGACTATGCTCTCCTTCTCTCTTCTCCTGTTGGCCAGTACTTTCTTTGCTTTCCCTAGGATAATGCTATCAAATGGTGGTTATCAGAAGCCTGTGTATTTGGGGAAGGGTTGTATTAGAGTAGAAAATACTGTCTGTTAGGATAGTGCAAAAAGAGCAGGTCTTATTGCTACATTTCACTGAAGCCTCTGTCATGAGACATCCTGATTTTTTCACTGTCTCCCCACCCCAGGACACGTTCTGTCCTGTATGTGAAATGAGGTCAGGTAGTTTGAGATAACAGGAATGGAGAGGCTAAAGGCTTCATGCTTAAATTCTTAAAAACCCACAGTGCCCATGATGATTAAAAAATTGAATTTTTCATAAAACTTGCTGATACCCATGTTGTTTTTTTTATAAATGGTAATGTAGCAGAATGAAACTGTGTTTCTCATAATACTCCAATAGTCTCTCTAAAACAAGTTGACTTCAGTCACAATAAGAGGAGTGCTGTATGTCATGGGGTCAACAAGTATGTAAGAAATTTAGGACTGTTTATCATGTGGTTGTACATTACGCTGTTTTCCAAGAATAATAATACTCTTGTCTACAAGGATAATAGGCTGGATTTTTCATCTTCACTAAATTACTCAGTAATTGCTTTCTCTTCATTTTCTGTTTTCTCACTCTTGCAATATGCTTGGTCCTTAACTGTTCCTAGTTTTGCTTTCTCTTTATTGGCAATTTTAGGGGAATTCTTATTGACTTTTAATTTTGTTTTCACTTGCTAGTTATTTCTAAAGAGAAATGAGTTAAGTTTAATTTAGTGGCTTTATCTTGTGATTAAAACATGTTTTGTTTACTTTGAATTTGTACTAGAGTTTCTTTTTGATTCAGGATTGAAGTCTTAAGCAGAACAGTCTGCAGATACTACTTTGATTTCTTATTCATGAAATTCAATTTGAGTTAAACAGGCAAAATTCCAAATGAGTATGAGAAGAAATGTGGTTATCTGACTCTGAAATTTGCTATATAACTGTGGCTCAAAGAAATCAGGCTTCTTATAGTCTACTGAACAAATCATTTAATTACTTCAAAGTAATTACTCAATGGGTGTTTTTTGAAAGTAGGAAACGCTTTCCTCCCCCACAACATCAGAGTAACCTAAAAAGGCAACCGAAGAGGCAAGAGAAAACAAATCAGTTATTTAAATAACTTTTGCTGGTTTGTTCATAATATTTTCATTTGTTTTTAAGTCCTTTTTTAACTACTAATTACAAAGTAGGTCATATTTTCAAGTTTATTGGGCTTCCCCCCCCCCCCCCCCCCCCCCCCGCGCTTCCTCCCCCCTCTCCCCTTAAATTTGTATATATATGAAGACAAAACATTGATGTCTGTTGGACAAAAGTTTTCTTAAACTTTGGAGGTTTTTTTTGTTTGTTTTTCCACTAAAATTTTGTGCACCCCCCTTGCTCCTTTTCCCAAGTAATAATAATTTTGTTTTTCTTCTGGCCATATAAAAAAGTTTCTAGAGGTTGATCTTTCAATTTTTGGTACTTTCCTAACTGGGTTGAAGTTTGAAGAAATGGAGGATTACACTAAAATGGGAAGTATAATTTGCCTGCTAATTTTAACCCTTTCTTTCTGGAAAAGATCTGTATTGAAGCAGAGGTATAGCTGAAAAAATCTGCAAGCTCTTAGAAGAGATGGCTCTGTCATTTTACTTTTCTGCTTCTACTTCAGCTGAAGTCTCGCATATCTAACCTTGGGGTTACCACTTTGGGCTGGGTAAATTAGGGGAGAAAAATCTGAAAACCCAGAAAGAAAAACAGTTAAGTGCCAGTGCTAATATGTGAGGGAGATGCAGAGTGGTTTTGCTGCTTCTGTTGTAAGGTAGCCATTAAACTGGCTTAGCTTTAATGTGAAATTGAATCTTTGTATTGTGAAAAGACAGGAGGAAGATTGTCATCATTTTTAATGTATGCCTTTGAAGATTGTTTTGTTTTCCAGTAGGTGCCTGGGATTTGTTTAGCTGGGAACAAGCAGTGCATGACTGGGATGTGATGTAAAGCAAACCAATGTAAACATAGAGGCATAAAGTAGCACTTAAAGCTACACTCTGACATGTAAATGTGGTTCTGTGTGCATCTATCTTATTACTGAATTTTTAATCTCTCATTTCATCCCTTCCTCAGCAAAGCAACTTATTCCATGAGCAGAATTATAGAGCCTACTTGCTACAAACTCAATGTCTTTGCAAGCTTTCAAAACTCTTGCTTCCTCTTACTAATGATATCCTTGATAACTAAAAATATTTCTAGATTATCTTCCCTACCCAATGTCTCCTCTAGCTGTATGTTGAGTTTCATGCTGACAATTTCAAAGTTGGTTATGCTGTGTTAAAAGACAAAGGAGGATCTTCCAGATAAGATTTTCTTGGTCATCCAGGCTGAAATTGGTTTCATAAAGCTGTTCTTTATTCTTTGTGTTGTCAGGAGGTAGATTTTTGTGAAAAAGAATTGTGCAATGGTGTTAATTTTCAACTAGCACCTCTTTACTGCTTTCAGTTTTTCAATAAGGAAGTGTTTTCCATCGTATTTGTTCTAAACTTTGAGTACACCATTTAAACACCCCTTCTCTCTTGCATCCTTGCCCCATTTTTTTTTTTAACATGTAAAATTGTTGTTCCTTGCCTTCTTACCAGAACAAAGGCCTTTTTTTTTTTTTTTTAAAAGTAATAGTATTGAGGACATAGTATTTTTCAGTGAGAATGTAGAATTGTTTGTTGCTACTCCTATTTCTACTGTTTACAGATTTAGTAATCTGTATGGTTTATAGGACAACTGTTTCAGTGTCTGCGAGGTTACAAGTAAGTGCATTAAAAATAACCAGACAGGAAGTTTACTTTCTATTAATAAACTTAATAACAACTGTTGCCAGTTGCAAATATACTACAAGTTGATGTGAGGAATAAAAGGTTTAAAAGGAAGAACTTTCTCAGGCAAATGCATACATTAAAATCTTAAAGCATAGCACAGAAATGGCTGGCCTAGAAGACTCTTTCATAATATGTGCAGTCACAGTATCTAAAATTTAATGAATATTAGTTATTTTTGCATTTGAGGTTTAGTATTGCAGTTGTAATCTATTGCTTTGGCATGATTCTGTCAGCTAGAGTTTGTGTTGACACTTGAGAATTACATAAAAAAGGGTTGAGAGCAGAAGCATCAGGAGAAACCAACTCTGCCAACTCTTATTGCTACGTATTCATTATAAAGGATTTCTCAGTTCAGTAAATTGATGTGGACCTGCTGTACTTGAAGGGGTGCAAAATGTTAAGCATATTTGGTATTTCACTTTCCTAATGAGTAGCTTTCTCTAATTAAATGTGGAAAGTTAAATGTGGAAAGTTTCTCTAGTTAAATGTGGAAATTATTGTCCTTTTAATGGAATATTTGCTAATACTAACGTGCTCAGGGGGTGTACATGTGTTTTGGAAGGTTTTTTTATGTTCTCGCCTTTTTTTCCTAAGTCATTATTGAACAAAACTGCAAACTTAGTTGATGTGTTACTGCTGCATGTTAGTATCTCTGCCAGGAATTGCTTCTGCGTACAGCGCCGTGCTAACTTGAACTTGGAGTGTTTACATGTTTTCCATAAATACTCTTTTTTTATTTTAAAGATGACACATGTTGATGCCACCATTTTGTGATCCTCGTAGCAGAAGATAGTCCTACTGAGAAAATGAGCACTTTGATCATTCAGTCTTTGAACTTTAACCTTTGACTGGAAGTGACCTATAGGCAATGAAGACTACTTCTTTTGACTGCATTTTTACTAGTGTGCATTCTGGGCGCATGTTGATCGCTGGTTCAGTCCATGCAACTGACATGCTTTTATTAGTCATACAGTATTAATGCAGGTGTCCAGAAATGTCAGAATAATTCCATTATTTTTATTTTAAGCTTTTGGAAGAATTCCAGGTCTTCATATATTGTGCAATAACACTGAGCTCCTTGGCGGTTTTGGTGCATCCATTGCCGGCAATGGACATTGTACCAGGGAAAGGTTTTGCTCCTGCCACAAAAAGATTGATGCATGACAGAACTTATGAAAGTTCCAGATATATTTGGATTATAAGCAAGGGATCTACCATTACCTTAAAAGCCACCCCATTCTTTTATATTTGGATTCTATGCACTGTGATCACAAAACTAGCAGCATGAGTTAACATGCTTAGCTGAAGGACTGTAATAAGATCGTTGCGTATTTATTAAATTGTTTATCTGCTGTCAAATTGTTTTGACATGGAAGGTTTTTCAAGTGACGTTGGCAGGGAGGTACAATGTTATCCCTATGGTGAAATAAAACTACTTTTTGTATATAGTTATTCATATCTCTGAAGCAAAGGTATGAGTAATTTAGGGTATGAGTGATTTAATCAAGAATTTATTTTGGAGATAAGAGAGGATGGCAGTGATATAACTGAACTTGCTGCAGTCCGTAATTGGGCTTGTAATTTGTACTTTAGAGCTTTTTCCAAATAGATTGCACACTGTTATTTCTGGCTAGCCATCAGCATGAGCCCTACTGCCTACACCAATATTTCATTTATTTATGTGTTTGAAAGCAATCCATATAACATTTTTTGTTTGCATTCACTGTTTCCTTTCTTGTTGTATGTCATGTTTGAATGTTACAAAACAATATTTTGATTGAAAAGCTTTGTCAGAAGATATTTTCATGTAAATTATTTCTTTACCTTGTAAGCATCATCTTGTCTTTTAATCCTGTACTATAAAAAGAAAAAAAATACATTTTTGACAGAGGCTTAATGTTTTGACAAAAAAGTGTGGACCTTCTTATTTAAGTTTAGACTAAAATATATTTTCTTAAACTTGCTTGTCCCACGCAGCCATACTGTGTTTTTTTTTTTTGTTTTTTTTTCCAGGCTTTTACTTCACCAAAAAAAGATGAAAAAGCCTAAAATCAGATTAACGTTTTTTCTATGGAGCAACATTTATTGAAATAATAAATAGTTGTTCTCACCACTCTGTAATATTTTGATACTGCAGTTAGGTTGTCTTTTTAGGAAGCACTTTTATAAACGTAATACCTTTACGACGTATGCAAAATTTCTATGACTTTTTTTTTTTACTGTTGCCTTATTGTTGCACTCAAAAAATAAAAATAAAGTGGTCAATACGTGAATGTCTAAACAAGTATCTACTTGATTTAAAAAAAAACAAAAACAAAACAGAAAAACAACAATGAAACAACCCAGAATGAGTAACTACAATAACAAACAAAAATTTGGCTGATAATGATGATTTTTTTTTTACTGCTGTATAATAACTGACAAATTTTATAGCCTTGTACATACTTCTCTGTTACCTAATGTTTAAAACATTTTTAAAAAACATAGATACATAACTCAGGGTAGATAGAGGTCAAATGGATTTACTCTAGAGAAGTATTTTGTACAGCAATTTAATTAATCGATATTGTCTGTGAAGTAAGGCTACAATATTCTTCAGGAACTGCTATTTTTTCTACTGTATTGAAAATATTTCTTGGCCTTTAAAACTCGATGGTAAAATCTAGCTTTGGATATAAATTTGATGTGTATATGTACTTTCACAGTGAGCCTTTAAAACATAGAATTCAGATTCTTTTAAGAGCCAAAAATAATGATTTTAAGAAAATGAAATAGTTGTGCTCCTAACTTCTTGTTTAGCTAAATTTTATTGTTTTAAGTTAATCAAATCAGTTATTTTTGAAAATGGTTCTTACGAAAGAGCAGTAATCTGAATACTTAATCTGTATGTTCATGTTAGCTGCTCTGTATTATTGATTGAAAAGATTGTTGCATCTTTGAGAAATTCATGTATTTTCATACAGCTGGTTCATATAATGGATCCTATCAAATAGTCCACAATGAAGAGACCTGATTGTGACACAAGGTAATGTGTCCGAAGAACTGGTTCAAGTGCATCTTCTCAGATACACGCATCTTTTCATATGTTGGATTGCCCTAGTACAATATGTGGTTTCAGAGAAGCTTTATTACTGTATGTATTTTGTTGAAGATCTCCGTTGTAATGCAAAGCATTTTATGTTTTATTGACCTATGCTATTCTGTGGACTACGATGAAGTAAACCAAATTTATGCTGCTCTTTAATTTTATGAAACCCTCTATAATAGAGAAGCAGAAATCCAAGATAGTTTAGAAGAGAAATTACCTCAAGTCTTTTAGTTTACAGTAGAAATGCAGCCATTGGTTCTCTCGTAGATGTGTTGGTAAGTTCATCTATATGCAGAGGGCAAGGACAAAACCTATACACCACTCAAGCCCTCAAAATAATGCAACTATTCTGACAATACTATGATGCCCTGAGAAGGGGCTTAAATTAGATGAAGGTGGTGCCATCCTTTCTGTAGGGTGACCCTGTGTATGTAACTTTCACTTGGAATTTCTCACATCAAATGGTTACAGAATTGGCTTGAAATGTTCTTGCTTTTATTTTGTGTCAATGTTGATGTTGTTAAACACTTTGTTTCGTGTTTAGTGTCTTTATACTATAACACAATAAATTCTTGTTTTAAAATAGATTACTACCCTTGAATGGAAATACGTGTGGACCTTTTCATGGTGGAGTGCAGAAGCATTGTTCATTACATTTAGCTACTCTTGAGACAAAGCTGTCAGTAATTCCTTAAAGCTGTGATGGATATCCAGAGAGGGAAGTGTATAGTACTGAGATGTCTTCTCTTTTCTCCAGAGGATATCTGTTGTACAGTTGAAGAAAATAGTGTCTTTAAAAACAAACGAACAAAAACTTAAGATGTATTAAATTACCAGGTAATAAGTCTTCTTGGAATGTGTATTTTCTTCAGGATAGGATGGCTTCTGTTTTGGAAGAAGACACCACCTTGATACCTGAAAAAAAATGTTAAAAAAAAAATAAAAATAAAAAAAAAATTAATGCATACCTGTTGCAATATCCTCTTCTGGATGTTCGATTTTTAGTTATTACTTTATTTGAAATTCTGGCCAAGCATAGTTAATATCTAAGGCTTTAAAGATAAAGTCTAAAGAGACCATAAATTTCCCATGCCAGTAACTTTTAAAGAACAGATTAGGCAAATGTCTGTCATGAAAAGTTTCCATCTTCCAGCTACCCAGAAGGATGGGAACGTTGATTTAGGTTTTGGTGTATAATGCAGGTACTTGTTGGCCTATTGTTTCCAGGACTTACACAAGCTTTCCAGACCATCAGGCTCATAAATATCTTAAAAAAAATCGAAAGAGTATGAGCCTTTCTTTTAATACATTAAAACATAATTCAGAAATACAAAATTGAAAATATTTAGCCACTGTATTTAATTCTACTGATAAAAACAATGCAGGATATTTTATTCACTTGCCATATTTTTCCCCGGGTTTTAATTACTTTTTAATATTAGTGTTTGAGGGTTTTTAAGGAGTTTTGTAACACTGACAATGGTTGCTTGACTTGTGCTGGTATGTTTTCTTGTCTTTAAAAGCTCCACGGTAGGACCTTTAAACTTCTGTCATTTCTTCAGCAGCTGGGAACATATTTGTTGGAGCACTTTGGAGTGCGGTCTGCCAAGCAGGTCAGGGTTAAATCTGTTCAGATGAATGTTCTGGGCCCTTTCTCTTCCCAGACTACAATACTATCTGGAGGATGTTAATGCAGTTGTCCAGGGCAGAGTGTTTCATCCTTACAGATGAAAAGAGCAGGGTTACAGCCGTTCGGTGTCTCAGTTTACTGCTACTAAAAAGGAAGACTTTGTACTCCTCTTTCCTTTCCAGCTTCATGTTCTATCTTGCACCTACCTTTGTCCATGTTGCGCTGAGATGATTTGGTAGATGTTAAGTCAGAAACTGAGCTGAGAAGAAAAAGTGAATCTTTCATGCAGCAAACTGATTCAATTTGCTTAGAAGATCAAGAATTTTGGAGCTAATACAAGAAACTGAAAGGATTGTGCAGTTGGGCATTGGAAGGTAGTGACTGAAATCTGATTCGTATCTTTAGACTTTTCTGCATGGTGTAAAGTACTAGAAGCTTTGTTTTATGCAGAAGCTGAGTTATGTGCTCTGAGAATCCTGGGAGCTGGAGGTCTGGACTATGGCCATCTTTGCTGGAGGATATTCTTTCTGTCTGTTTTAACTCTCTTTTATAGTAAAAGCCCCAAAGGTGTTCCAGAGCTTTCAAGTTGTCTGTTACCTTATTACCTCTCCGTTTAGATATCTTTAGTATCTGTGCACATGACCCCCACTTTTTTTTTTTATATCGAGGCTGCTAGCATTGATTATTATTATTTATTTTTTACTATTGCTTTTTTTTTTAAAAAAAAAAAAGGTCCTCAGCACTCTTCTGGTGCAGATCCATTCCAGAATACTTGAAAGCTCATGTTTTGGCTTACGATTATCTCAACTCTTGATCCATAATTTGTATCTTTATGCTTGCTTTTATTTCAGACGTGTTTTTTTAGAAAAGGAAAGAATAATCATGTTCAGCTTGTTGTCATTGGATTAGGTAGAACTGCTAGCCAAAAGGGCTGAGATAGCTAATGCTGTGAGGCATGGTCAGCAGCTTGCCAGATTTGTACTGGAGGACAGGACTCTTGCACTGAGGTAGGTGGTTTTTGAGATGAGTCCAGGCTGTTTCTCATTTCACCCCTTCCTCTGAAGGTTGTGTTCAAAAGGCAGATGGAATATGCTGGCTTTCATCTGTATTTTATTATTTATACCAGGTTAGTAAAAAGTTTAAGGGTCAGTAAAGAATGGTAGCTGTCATTCTGACTGGTGAATGGGAATAGAGTGAACTCTCATTTGTTGCACAGGAAGAGCCCATCTTTCTCTTTCCCTCTAAACTGTTCATACGTCTACAGAACAAGTTGGTACCCGTATTTTGTGTGCACAAGATAAAGTACACGTTTTTATTGAATGTAGGTAATTTATTGAAGATTAGTATTTTGAAAGTAGTAGTATAGGAAATAGACATCACTAGGCAAATGAGACAAAGATCTGTAAGAATCATTTAGAGCATACCTAACCTGAAGTCTTGATTTGCAACACTCTGAATTTACAGGGAAAAAAGAAGTTGGGGGCATCTCGCTCTGAAGTGTGTTTTTCACACTGAGTTTTAGACTTTTTTTAGTCTGTTTCCTATCTGTACATTATCATGACCCCCAAGCAGCAATTCCCATCTTAAGCATCGTGCTGGGTAATGGATGGCTTTGGTGTCTTCAAGTAATAGTCCAGACAATCCTGTGTTGTGAATGATCTCCACATACTCCTGTGAGTTGCGTTGATTAGTGAAGTATAGGGATGCCATGTGAAAAGAAGCTGTACTTGCAAAGGAGGTTGGGAGGGGTGGAAGAACCAGTTCTTGAAGATCAATTTTGATGGATTTCTAAAGATTCTTAAAGAATTGGTGGTGGCTATAAGTTTTTTTTGAAGAGGACGTCAGTAATTGCACCAAGCTGTAAACCTCGTGTAGTGAAGCTCTTCAAGGGCAGATGCAAGGCAACTGTGATAACGATGCAACTGAAGGAAAGGCCAGAGATTTTAAACTTCTGATTGATGTCAAACAAATCGGTGTTGGAAAACCAGTATCAGAGTTTGCCAGGATATGCTCAACTAAGAAAAAACATTGGTCCAAGCAAGCCATGACTCAAAGGATGGATAACCTTCTACGTGAGCAGAAGTAATAGGTTTCTTTTTGCCTTTGCAATAATTTCTGCAGAAATCCTAGCAAACTTTGAGCCAAAAAAAAATTAATGCTATGCTAGACAGGAGAGAGATTCTGAAGTCTTGCAGATGAAAAATAGATCTGTTGCTATGTGTTTTTGTAATTCTGCAAGTTCTGTGTGCTTCCTTTCTTTATTTAGTCTGTTTGAGTAGACCAAATCATTATCTGGACATTACTAGTGTCTTCCTGGTATCCCAGGTGTTGGCAGGAAATACTATATAGAAAAGCTTGTGATCCTTTTTCATAAGAACCTCACAAATTCTGCAAAGAGTTTTTATCCTCATCTAGATATGTTTGTACTATCCACATCAGCTACTTTGTAATTTTTCTTAGGTTCATTTCTGTGCAACACTTTCTGAAAGTGAAGATTTTAACAGTTTACCACTTGGATGCTATGTGAATTGTTGTTTTATCCTGAAAGCAAATTTCCTTACCTTAGAGACGGTAATGTGCAATATACTTTAGATGTTCCTGAAAGACTTCTACTAAACTTTTTATATACAGTATTGGATGCACCCTGTAAGTATGACAAGAGTTGCCTTGTGCCAGCCAGCCTGGAGCATCGACAAACCCTACAGGGTTCAGTGACTTGAGTGGTCTCTTTAGAGTAAATTAAAGATTTAATGGGAAAACTTCTGGTAAAGTTCATATAAGCCATACTGTTTTGTGGTGAGGTAACTTCCTTGAAGTGCACATTATACACCTTTGTTTGATTTTGAGTAGGTGTCCTGCTGCTCTTAGGAGTTTGTCTCAATACAAAGCATTTACCTGATTTTTTTCTTTCTTATATTTACAAAACGCCTCTGAATTTGGCCTCTGGAAAAGGAATCTTGCTGTATGGTTTATGCTAGAACTTGGTTGCTTTCCAGCTTAGAGCTTTATTTCTTGTTATGATCTCCATGATAGTTTTATGTTTGGGCACGTGCTAAAAGATACTTTAGAAGTCTTGCTTAGGCCATGCATTAATCTGAGTTGATTTTTGTGTATTTCCATCTTGATATGTATGTTATATTTTACTGTATTTATTATGGGCTTTTCATTTTCTTTGGAAGTGTGGCTTTCTGTCAACTTCTACATTTCCATTCTTTGTTTTCTTAAAAGTAAAAATAATGCATCAAAAAGAATCTGAGGAAAGTGAGAGTTTGCTAGCTTGTGTCTTGAAGTAGAAACTTAAGGGCTGTCTCCCTCCAAGTTTGTTTTTCACTATACGAGACGTCTTTTTACTTTTTTTAATGTGTGTGTATATATATACAAACAGTAATTTAATTAATTTCATTGTGAACTATGTGCAGTGAAAAAAAGTATTTGAAAATCTTGGGATGCTGTTCATTGATCTGTAAAGATGCAATGCATTATAGATTGCTTATGGTTTGTCTTATATGGCTTTGAAGGATAAGACATTTTCAGACATAGGGTGATTTTGCTAACCACTGTGAAGGCATAGATGCTCTCTTTTAAGCATTTTAATTGCTGCTCATGTAGATTGGTACTATTTTGTTAAGTGAACACTGAACTCCACAAATTATGTGGAATTTTACTTTTGCTTAAATAGCCAAATTCATCTAGGTTCAATAATAACAGAACAAGCACTTTTGGTAAAGAAATTATTTAATGGGTGAGAAAGGTCTGGCTAAGTTGAGTGCTGTACAGCAGCATTTTAGTATAGAAACGTCCAATTAATGCATTCCTGTCAATTTTTTAATATATTGTGGAACTCTTGTAACCCACAAATTGCCATTACCCTGATAGCACATAATTGCAAACTGATGATTTGGTGACAGTGCACGCTAAGATTTTTTTCTTAATGGGAGAATGTTGCACTGTCCATAGAAAAAATAATGTTAAAGTTTGAACTGCTGCAAAATTTACTCTCAATGCTATTATTTCTTCATATAGCAACAGAATTTAGTCCTGCTCTTCTTGTCTGACATACATGAGAATATTTGTGTTTCCTTATTTCCAGTACTCCAAACTCTAAAATTAAAAAATCTTGCTGTCGAGCTTATGGATATGTAATTTATAATTCTTTTAGCAGCCCCAAAAAACCTTTACTGAGGGTTGGAGTCTTCATTTTAACAGGATTTGAATGTTATACTAAGGAATGTTTTGAAGACAAACAGCTTTAACTAACTTTATCTAACAAATACTAATCTTCCAATACCATTCTTCTGTCTTTCAAAGTACATTGTCATAATATTAATTCACTGTTGTCCTACGGAAAAGTTACAGCATTAGTTCTTATAACATGGCAAAATTCTGGCATGATATGGCTACTTTGTAGGTGAAACTGAGTAGTTAAATTATATGATATAGGTGTAAATGCTTAGATTTTGTATTTTTAACTTATATATTACTGTTTATTCAGTAATGCTTGGCATGTTTTGAAGCTGTATGTTGCTGTCATCCCTAAAAGTGGCAGGCACTGAGTTGTTTTGAGAGCTGTCCCTTAAAACAAACATACAAAACAAAAGCAACAACAACAACAACAAAAAAAACAGGCAAGCTGAGACTGAAGCTACTGTATGCTGCCAGGAGGTAGCATTAATGAAAAACTAAAGGTATCAATAATCAACTAAAAACAAAACATCATTTGATTTGCAATGCTTCCTTCTTGTCCTTGCATTTATTTTTTTCCATTCATGATATCACTTAACGGTTATGAATGCATGTAGTCAATAACTTTGCTTTATTGTTGTCCTATTGACTGTGATAAACCCTCTATATCAACCCTTTTCCTGTATGTCTCCTTAATGCTGTGTACAGAGGATTTCTTTCTCTTTTCTGCTTACTACATGACTTCATATATGACTAAGACAGTCCTTGTTCCAAGAAAAGTCTTTTTAAAACCTACTCATTTACTGTAGGTTTAACTTACTGTATAATTTTATAATCCTGTCCAATTGCCTTAAGTCATTTCTTTTTAATTCTAGAGAATGGTTTAATGTCACTTGCAAGTACAAATCCTTTTCATTTTGCTGCAGTTCATTCACTATCTTGCGGTAAAAGGAGTATTTTTGAATGGTTAGGCTTTGTTTGTCTTATAATCCATACTATAGCAAGGTAGTCAAAATTGTTAATGTAGTATGCAATACATTTTGTATCAGTTTACCTTACATAGCTGGACGAAAAAGCAAACAAACTGTGCAGCACGGAAAGCAGCTTTCTACTGACATAATTCTGTCCAGACTAACTATGATCTCTTGCATCTACTTAAATACATGAGGTAAATTTATTGCTAGTACACAAATATGTTTGGCAGTGAACTAAATACTAAATTTTCATGTCTAACACTGTCCTGGCCTGAACTTCAAGATCTAAAAAGGCCTGATTCCTTTTTTTTTTTTTTTTTAAATGCGGCCTGGTCTGTTGAAGTCTATGTCTTAGGAAACATGTCAATAGGTATGATCAGGTACACCCTGGCACCAGCACAATAAGTGTGCCTGGTGTGGACGCTGGCATATGGACAGATGAGTGCTGCTGGTGGTGAAGCTTTGTGAGTGTTTGAAGGGTGCTGCTATGATCTGCCTCTGCGGTGAGAGGCGCTAATCAGAATCCAAAACATCTCAAGATGGGCGCGATGCTCTCTTGCAACACTGTCAATGAAAACAGCATCAAGTCTGAACTTGTTTGAACACTTCTTTATATAGTCAGAATGCTATCAGTAATATAAAACAAAAAGCTTGTAAACATTCCTGTTTAATCTTACAGAATCTATTGCTGCTTTGGCCTGTGATTACGCTTCAGCTTTCCCATACTTTTGTTCTGTGTAAAGCTAATGTGTTCTCACAAGGTAGCAAAGCCTTGCAACTCAGAAGCAGGCAATTCCTAAACATTTGCCTGTGCATTTTGTAATGAAAAACTGAGGCACCATGATCTTCAGGTTGGTAGTTCTCTATTATTCTCAGTAATTCGTCAAACTGTAGTTACATCTGTCTACATTGCCTATAGTAAGGAAATTTGAAAAAACGATTGGCTTGAATTATCTGTCTTTTTAAAGCTATACAATGATTGTTTTACAGGGATAATCCAAACCAAGTGTTTTGTAAATCTGGGAAAACATAAGAAATACTTACAAATTCTAGTTGTAAGAAGGCAGGATGACTGTATGTTAAGTTCTTAAAGTTCTCTGTGTAGAAAATAAATTATGAAGATGTGTGATGATGGAAACAGCTGACACAAAAGCAGTCATGTCTTTATAACCCAAAACAAATTAAATGTACAAGTTCAAAGCAGAGATTTAGACCTCACTTTCATGCAGCTGTGGATAAATGAACTAGGATAATGAATAATGTGAAGTTTTCTTAATGTGTAAGTACAATTACTACGAAGTGCTAAATAATTTGCCAGTAAAATTTTTAAATTTCACTAGCATTATTAAAAGGATGAAGTTTTTATGTGGGCAAGATCTTACTATTTACAGCATGAGAGTAATAGGAGCAAATAATTACAGGGAAATACAATTCTACCTGCACAGCAATCAGAATTTGGGTCATTGGGCCAACAAACGAAGAACTGATTTTCATACTTTGATGTCAAGTTGCAAAATCAGCAAATCAGTTTGGTTGGATTCACCTTGTTGGTGTGTTTTAGAGTAATGATGTTTGCTAAAGGAGATAAGGACCTTGTGCTTGCCCAGCATACTGAGCACTAGTGTTAATTTGAAGTCATAGGAAAAGCTGAATATATGCTGACAAACACAAGTTCACTTCATTTTGATTTTCGAAGTGATTATGTGATTCATCTACTTTAGTAGGGAACTTGCATTTTAGATGTGAATCATGAAAGAGTATGTGAGTTGTTAAAATTTGGTGCTCACAAATCTGGAGTATAGAGAATAAATGGTTTCTGTTAGCTGAGAAAGCTCTGTATAATATTTACTTGTAAATTTTATAGTTGTATCTTGCTTTGTTCATGTCTCTCATTTTATGTACTACACAAGATGTTAAATGGTTTTAGTCACTTATAACATACATTGTCCTCCAACTTCCATAGTGGTCTGCTTTCATAGTCCTGCACCTGTATCTGGCAAGAACAAGAGTTTGATTAGATTTAGGTTTGTTAATAATACTGGGTTTTAATCAAATAGAATCCAAAACACTTGACTTTTGCTGTGCTAAGAAGTTTTACTTATTGTGGAAAAAAAATTAAATTAAAAATTCAAGTGACCCATTCTTCTAAGATATTAAGAGTCTTTAATTCAGATAAATGACTCTGACTAATACAAAGCATCAACATCCCATTGGTATATTATGAGCACTCTGTATTAGCTTAATTACTATCTTAACTTCAATATAAAAATATAATCTAAGCTTGTTAATACACATTTTAAAAGTAGAATTAAAACAACTTTTTATCAAATCCTGGCCAGGAGGAGTTGTGTAAATTCTCTATCCTTGGACATTTTCAGAAGTAAACTGGATGAGGCCCTGAGCTAAACCTGCTAAATTCAAAGTCAGATCCAGCTTTAAAGCCATCTGTGCTTTGAGGGGGTAAGGAGGTTGTAGGGCGGGTGACATCCAGAGGTCCCCTCCAACCAGTTTTACTGTTTTTTATATATGGATTGAAAGCAGGCTCCTGCTTCTGTGGCTTTGTCAAATTCCTCCTTGCTGACTACATCACTGTAAGTAAGAGTGGGCTTTCCTGGGTACACCAGGGTTATATTGAGGGGTAGAAATTTATTTCTTGATGACTTAAAGAAAATCCACACTATTCTAATA
Source organism: Anas acuta (assembly GCF_963932015.1). NCBI lineage: Eukaryota > Metazoa > Chordata > Aves > Anseriformes > Anatidae > Anas > Anas acuta. The sequence goes on along the minus strand of NC_088980.1, from coordinate 125,591,568 downwards.
ATATCAGTAAAAAAAATTATTTTGCAAGTCAGTTTGAAAGTGCCAATTTGTTCTTTCTGAATCTGAGCTTATAAGTAACAAGGCCAGCTGTCCTCAAATACCCTTTGCTCATATTTACAGACCAAACAGAACATGTTTATACCCTTTCCCCCAGTTAGGCATTTGTGCAGGCATTTATAGGTGTTAGGTTTTCTTTTTTTTTTTCTTTTTTTTGTTTTCAAATAGCATACTGAATTAATCACGCCTATTCAGAATTTACCTACTGAAGCTAAAATGTTGCGCAAGTCAGGGCACTCCCATTGTACACAGAGTAGAGCAGATACGTATATAATACAAACTGCATCTCTTACCTTCAAAAAGTGAGATTATTTTAGCTTCTATTAAGCTGTTTGTACTGGAGGTACTGAGTGGAAAGGAAAAAAAAAAAAAACATTCAGAAAGGTATAGTAAATCTAAACAGTGGTAATGCAACGCAGTGTTTTGCTGTTTAGTAAGTTTCTCCTATGTGATTGGAACTTTATGGATGTGAACAACTATCATGGGATCTCAGAGATGATAAAATACGTAATCCTTTACTTTATACCTGGAAAAAATAGATCCAGAACTCATCTGTGTATATAAAAAAAAATATAAAAATATGGTAAGTTTATGGATAAAATGTTCTTTTTTGTCTTGTTTTCTTTCAGCTATATACCATTTGTGGCACAGAATGTATATTAAGATATGAGATGCATGAGTTCATAAGTATTTCAAGATGTGTTTTTAAACTAAGCTATTACCTGTTTAGTAATATTATAAAAGCATTGAACATTGAAATCATAGCACAGACTGGAGATTTTAGAGGCTTGTTGCAACCGTATCTATCGATTGCAGGAAGTTCAGAAACCTTCCCTTGTAATCTGATGCTGACATTCACTGAATGCATTTTTATGCTGGGTACACTAAGTACATGCTATAATATAGGGTTCCTCAAGTTACTAACAGTAACTAGAAAGAAAAAGTTGCCATAAATTAAAACAAAAAATGCTTATAGATTGTCATGATTAATCTTCTAAATGAGCTTGTGCAAAAACTTTTGTAGCCGCCTTATGAAAAGTATTTGCATTATTGCTCATTAGTACATGATACCAGAAGAATATGTAAGAAATTGTATCATGTTGTGTATTTCTGAACTCAGTTCTTAAATGAAATAAGGGGTAAGGAATCTAAGAAAACTAAACAATGGAGGAATAAGAAGGGAAGGATGACAAGCTACCCCAGCTGAAAAAAGGGTACGTATAAAACTGTCGTAGCAAATGCTGTGTTCCCAAAGTGTATTTAAAGAAGTTATGTCATGGCAGCGTTCTGTTAGTATGAATAAAACCTTGCTGTCACCTAGTTACTCACAACACAGTCCTGTCACTAAGTGTCAGTATGTGTATTTGGTGTATAAATTATTGTCTGTAATACACAAACTTATACAGAGCACATCTGGGGGATGTGCCATTCAGATGCGATTATACCGTGAGTGCTTGGGAAGCCGGTCAGGCTACATCTTGTTCCTTCTTTTGCTCCCAGCTGTCATACCAGTCCACTGCTTGGTTTTAAATCGCGGTTTTAAAAAATTCACATGGAATAACATAAACAGGCACTGAAGGAAATGTGAACTTTGGATTCATTCTGATCCTCAGTAAGTATGTTAGTTTGTAAATTAGTTTTGATACATCTCATGTTCTAACTCTGAAAGCTATCATTAAAATACAGTTGCATAGTAAAAAGATAGTAATTTCACAAAAAAATGCTAGTAATTTTAAACATAGCAAGTTTAGTTACTGCAGCCTTGCTAATCAGCTAAATTAATTGCTCCAAGTTCTAATGCTTCTAGCTAGCTTTGGCAGGGGTTTAAAAGTGTTTAGTTTGTCTTACTCTGGATAAATGATTACTTAAGCCAATCAAGAAAGCAGATTTTTACACCCCAAATTAGATATTTGTTGATTAACTCAGAACTCTTCCCTTTTTCATGAAAAATAAACCAAAAACTTGAGGTTTTCATTCTTTTTAGTGGTAAAGATGGTCATAGGAGTGCTGTTGGTTGGAAGCAGAACCAGAGCCATGGCTTCATCTAGCCTAGCTGTGGCAGCTTTGCAGGGTTTGGAAACCTCTTAGGTTGCACATCCCACCTGGGGCTGAGGCTTCGTGTGGTGCAGCAGCAGCTTCCACCTCCGCACCTCACGGCCTCGGGTTGTGGCCTCCCACCACAGAGTAGTGGGGCAAGGCCCAGCAGGCTCAGCAGCTGCCCTCCTCTCTCTGCCACGTCTCCTGCTGGATCTGCCACAACCAAATTGTTGACACAAGTCGCGTTTATGACTTTCTGCCTTCCTCTCCCAACCCGTGCCTCTGAGGGGAGAGGAGTCCTGTTTGAAACCAGCGTGGTGTTAACAGCACGGGCAGAGGGAGAGGAGTAAAACCGAATTAAAAAGTTAAAAAAAAAAAAAGGGTCTCTCTGTTGTGTTGTGGTGTGTTGTGTTTGCTCACCTCTCCCTGCATCGCTGCAAGCCGTTAATTTCATTTCCCGTGCATTGAGGGTGGCTGTGGTGCTCTTCAGCTGCTCCTGGTGCAGACGCCACCTTCCACCCAGCAGCCGGTAGGGGTCAGGTCCCTGCAAAGAGAAAACGGGAGGAAAAAAAAATCACAAGAAACAGGTAAAACCTTGCGAGGCCGTTTCCAAAACGGAATAAAAACCTCGCGGCTCGTCTTGTGGCACACGAGTGAGGCTAAGGCGGCTGCTGCCAGCCGTGTGGTAAAACCCGGTGCTTTCCAGGGACTCCTTCCACGTATTGCCAAGTTTAAAGACCGGGAATGGGAACGGGGCCGGGGCTGCCCTGCCCGGGCCGCTCCTCTTAGCCTCGCCCCGCAACCGGGGCGGGGGCGGGGGGGTGAGGGGGGCTCGGGGCCGGCCCCGCGGTGCCCGGGGTGGGCCGCGGGGGGCTGCGGAGCCCCGGAGCCCCGCTGCCGGCCGCCGCTAGAGGCGCTGCCGCCGCCGCTGCGGGCCGGGGAAGGGAGGCGGACGGGGCCATTCGCGGCGCCGGAGCAGGGGGGGAGCGGGGCCGGGGCGGCGGCGCCGGGAGCCCGCGGGGGCGGGGGGCGAGGAGGCGGCGGGAGGGGGGCGGCGGCGGCCGGGGGAGGGGGGTGGAGGGAAGGAGGAGGAGGAGGGGGAGGAAGAGGAGGAGGAAGAGGAGGAGGAGGAGGAGGGGTGTCGTTGGGGGGGGCGGAGTGGTTGGGGCCGGCGGCGGCCGCCGCGGCGGCGGGGTCAGTTCTCTTTAGTGTTTGCCGATGTTGGAGGCGTCCCCGAGGCGTCCCCGGGAAGCAGGTAACCGGGCACGGGGCCGGACACAGCCTCGGCAGCGCCGCCCGGGGTGGGGAGGGGGTGGGGGGCGCGGGACGGGGGAGCCGGGACCCGGCCGGAGGGGAGGGAGGGGAGGAAGGGAAGGGGAGGGGGCTGCTGCAGCCATGATGGCCGGGGCCCCGTCCCGCTCCTCTTCCTCCTCCTCTTCCTCCTTCTCCTCCTCCTCGCTCCCCCGGCGCGGGGGCTCCGGGGCCGGGAAGGCGCCGCTGCGCCACGGCGGGGATGGAGGAGGAGGGGGGAGGCGGAGGAGGAGGAGGCACCAACTCCGCCATCCGCCCCACGGCCCTCGCCGCCGCCGCCCCTGGGGGGCCGGGGGCTCGCAGGTGGGCGCCCCAACGCTGGGGACCCCGCGGGAGCCCCCGCCGGGCCGCCGCCGCTGCGCCGAGGCCGGGCGGTGGGGCTGGGCTGGGCAGGGCTGGGCTGGGCTCGGCCCGGCGGGGGCTGCGTTTGGCCGCCGGGCCTGCCCGAAAGCCGGCTGCGAGCTGCCTCGGCCGCCCGGGGATCCCCCCGGTGTGAAGGGCACGGAGCCCTGCACGGAGCCCTGCACGGAGCCCGGCCCGGCCGCCGCCTCGCCCCGTTCCCCTGGCTCTGCCCCCGCGCTCCGGACCCGGTCCCAAACTTGTTGGGCAGCGGGACCCGCGGCGCCGCGCTCCCAAAATGGATGGCAGCGCGGAGCGGCGGCGGCACCGGCGGCCCCAGGCTCGGGGCTGCGGGGCCGGGGAGCCCCGCGGCTGTCAGGCAGGCCGAGGCCGGGCAGGCGGTGCTGGCCGTGCTGCCATCGAGGTCTCCGGGTGGAAAAAGTTGGTGCTGCCAGCAGCCGGGCCTGGACGCGGCGGCCGTGCCCTCCTGGGGCACGAATCCCACAGCCCTCGTGCTCAGGGCCCTCGAAGTCCTCAGTGCCCAAGCAGCAGCTCCCCAGCTGTGCATCCACCCGCTGCTGGCTCGCAGCATGCCAAGCATCTTGGGCCGCATGCGGGGCGTCCCCCATGCAACTATTTCGGTACTAATAAAGTTTCTTAGACAGAAGAACGGATGGGGTGTCGCTGCTGTGGCTCCTCTCTTTGCCCCGCTCTCGGTGTTGAGCAGTACTGCCTGAATTGCCCCAACGTAAGGCACAAGCAGGGCTATTGCTCTGGTGTAACTAGGTGGGGTTGCACCGCACACGTTGCTCTATCTCACTGACATTACTGCTGGCGTCAAGCTGTGCAGGCACGAAGCCTCCCTGAGCTGTGTAGTAACTCCGGGTTAGGGATCGACACCCATGTAATAATATTAACGTATTGAAGCCGTTTTCTAAATATAGGGAGGTTCTGCACAGGTTTTGTTGTGACATTGCTGCCTATAAACAGTGCCAGGTCTGACAGCTCTCTGAATGAAATCTCTTTGCTGAAAAGCCAGCAGCAGCACGAGATTTCCAGTACTGACTTCCAATCGCTCAACCTTAGCTTTGCCCTAGAAAAGCTCCCGGAGAGGAAGATTTCTGTTTCTGCCTGTGTTTGCTGAGATTCCTGTTGCTGGCAACTAAAAGCTGGACTACGACCGGCTGCTTGGTCATAGTTTTTGAGGGGAAGGTGCAATTCAGGTTTTCTTTGCTTGAAAGAGAACTTTTCAGTGATGTTGTTCAGCTTTGGCAGAAGTCATCCGGTTTGGGTTCAGCTCAGACTGCAGCTCGGAGGCCAAAGTCTTCAAATACCTCGTTGCCAGCTTGAGCTACCTCGTTCCCCAAGAACAACATCGAAGTAATAATGAATTTGAATAATCTTTCATCCCGAGTTGTGAAAGTAGTTTGCAAAAGAGCTTCCTAATTTTACTTGCAGGAAAACTTTGTCAGAGGTGTTTTAATGACCTGACCAAGCTTAAATAAGCAATTAACTCAATCAGCCCCTTCCTTGGAGGCAAATTCCGGGGTTGAGAGTCTGCTGCAGAGGGTTATGAGCATGACTCTACAGACATCCCAGCTGATGTAGGTGTGCATGTGGGAAGCGAATCGGATGCTGCGTGTTCCAATTGCCAAGTGGCACGAGGAGTGACCTTGGGAAGGTTAGACAACCGGCCGAGTAAGAGCAGGTCCTCCGATTCCAAGGCTGCTTCCCCAGGCACTAGGAAGGCTGCACCTGTCATGCTCTGTCTAGATAGTTTGCTTTGACCTGCTTGAAGTACGTGGCTATTGATCTGTCCGTCTTTGAGAAGGAGAGAAATGCTCAGGTCAGTTACGTCTGAGCCCGCAGCCCCAAATGCATCCTATTACAACATCATGTAACAGGGGAGCAGGCCTTACAAGGTGGGCAGGTTTTTAGTGCTAAGTTGCGTATACTTCATACATACACGTAGCCATCTGCACAGATCTTGTCCCATCAGAGAGTCAAATATCTGCTTCTTCCCATGGGCCACACAGATGTGGTGGGGGAGGACTCAAACCTGCAGCTTTCTAGGATAACTCTCAGAACACGACTTCAGTTAATGTGCTACCAAGGCCTTGCTTTTCCTTCCTTGGTTATATTGATTTCCTCTCATCAGCTGCGAGATCTGTCAGATAAGTTAGCCCTGCCTTCTACCAGCACCAATTGCATTGCGTTTCTGATCTTTGGATCACTTTACAGCCTCTTGATTCTCACAGCAGTTCCTGATTTTTCTCTTTCTTCCCGAAAGAGGAAGAGAAACAAAGAAAGATGTTGCTTTCTTAAAACTGCTCTGGGTAGTGTTACCGGAATCCATGCAGGAAGGAGACCCCTTCAAGTGCTCACGTCTCTCAGCCATCCCTTCTGCTGCTTTGACTGTGTTAGGCTTGCGAATACATCCCTGTAAGCATCGGGGCTCTAATGAGGGGGTCCTGACCCGGCCACCCCTCTTTCACCCACTTGCTGTTCATTAACTGCTGCTGTGTCCCTCGTATCTACAAGCAGCAGTTCAGAAGGATAAGGCTGGGGGGTTGGTTTGGTTGAGGGGTGTATAAAGCACAAGACCAGGGTGCAGTGAAACAGGTAGGGTGGAGAATGGGGTGGACAACTTTGCCCAGGGGATAGAGGATACATGGTGTAAATCTGGGAGTTAGAGCTGGTGGGAGCCTGTGGCAGACCCTGGGAAGAGAAGAAACGGAACCTGCTTGTAGCATTTAGTGTATAATGTGAGCCAAGGGCTCTGCTCTCAGAGATCGCTCGGGTCTGCTCATTGTCAGGGAGCAGTCACGATCAGCATTATCCAAAGTGTGTTTGTGTTAAAAGATCAAGAGTTCAGGAAAAATCTGAGAGGTGGCTTGTCATGCGTTGTTCTGGAAGCTATTGAGAAGAGAAAAATTGCTTGTCACAACTTCTAAAAATGAACTTTGAAAAACCATCTGTAGTAGTGTAACACTGAAGTCGCATGTATGCCTGTAGCTGTTAAATGTTGGTTCGTTCTTCACCTCAGCAGCACCTTTTTGTTTGTTTTTAAGCTGGCAGCATTTGGAATGTTTCCCAGCAGTGAGATCGCGCTCCAGGGTTGTAGGGTGCTCACCTGTGTCACGCTGCATCTTTTATTTTGGTGTAATCGAGTATGCTTCCGTATAGTATGTTACTGGTCTGTAACAAATTTATCAATGCTTAAATAAAATCAGAAATTTATTTTTCCTGGTAAATATTTTTTTTGCATACAAAACGTTTAATTTTGTGACTCCTGTATGTTTATGTATCCCCATGATCTTCTAATTTAGTCACCGTTGAAATGATGAAGGGGATTCTTGTTAGACTAACTGGAAGTCAGCATTTTGGGCACAGATTTCGGGTGGTGTTCAGGGAAGGCCCTGCTAATAGCTGGTGGCTAAGTATTACAGTGTGTGTGGGTTAACCTGCTATCCTTAGTTTCTGGAAAAAGGCAGCTTACAAAGATGTTTACAATAATACCTCACACTCAAAGGATATGTTTACAGTCTCATCTTCTCTTGAATAGCTCCAAAGGATCATGCTAACATTGGTCATGCTTCCAATTTCTCTGCTTGCCAGCTTTGAGGAACAGGGAATTAGTGCTGTGTGCCTCCTGGCTGGAGGAAATGTTTTTGAGGGTAGGAGACTGGATTTTCAAGGGAATCTCCTTGCAGTGAAAATGGGCACCTGTGGGAACAAGAAGAGCTCTTCAGAAGATGAGGAACCTAATCTTTACTATTATTGCTATTCCTAATTTCTTTTTTTTTTTTTTTTTTAAGCTGTCATGCGTTTATGGTTTCCAGTTTCTCCTACAATAAACTCAGTTAAGAAAAGTGGCGTTAGACAATGTAAGGAAATTCCAGTACAGTAAACATGTGGCTTATTGTCAGTAACTGAAGTTGATCAGATAAGCAGCTGGCTTATCTGACTTTTTGGAAAAGAGAACTCTTCCTGTGTCATCCAGACGATGCATCCATACAGCTGATAAGTTTTGAAGTGAAGAAATTGAGACACGCTATTCCCAAGGTCAAATAGCAGAGTTGATACAGGGCAACGTTGGGTCAGTTTGTAGCATATCCAGTTGTACTGAGACAAATAATGAACTGAAGTAACAGTCTATAGGAACTCCAGCTATGTTAGACAAGATAAAAACATGAAGTAATCTAAAAGTTCTTGTGAAAAAATCACCTATTTTTGTTTGTTCTATTTTTTTCCCTTCGGATCATCCTTCAGTCCTGGATACTAGCTTACAGGGTTTTTTCCTTTCTCCAATGTGGTAAATGTTTCCTCTGCTTTTGGTTTCAGTCTTGTGTATCTGATAGTACTTAAACTGCCCTGCTTTGAACCATCTTCCATCTGTGGTGGCAATGTTCCTCAAAAAGACATTGCCAATGAGTAATTTTCCTCAAGAGTATACACCCAAGAGACGTCTCTTTTTGTAACTGTTGTGAAAGGCTGGAAATCTTGATGAATACCAAAAATACTCCAGAGAGGTTTTCATGAAAACCCTTTTTGTCTGTAACTCGGTCCAGCATGCTTACTGGTCTTGCATGAAATAGGGGGTTTCTCAGCTTCTGTACGGGAATTGAGACCGTCTGTCCTTCATGAAGGGTGATGAGAAGCTTGTCCTAGATCAGGAGGCAGGTAAAGCCCACCCTGGTTCCTCAGGGACTTCTCTAAACTCTCTCTTAGGTGAATCCGTAAGGTTATATATGGGATTGGACCTCTGTGAAAGGGAGGATGGCCCACTCTGTCTTCTCTCACCCTTCTTCAACTGGACAGCCTTCATCACTAAGGCAAAGCATTAAACAAGTGAAAAGTCATTGAAGATACCAGGAGAGGATCCCATTTCCATGGTCTGATGGAGTTGTAGGACATGAGGACAATGGATGTGGACTTGAAGGCAACCGTAGGTATTTGCCAGGTTCCTGGAGAAGAACTAATCCAACAGTTTTTTCCAGCTATTGTTTGTAATACAGGGCTCTTCTGAAACTGGCTGCTCTAGGAATTACTGTGAATGGGAACTCACCAGAGCAGGTGCTTTTGAGGCACGTTTTGGAGTCACCTCTTTTATGTGACCATTAAATCAAGCAATAGCTTTCTTTGCTATCATTGCAAATACTGCCTTGTGCAGTTTACCTTTGCTCAGACACCTCATAGTCTTGAGGAGCAAGGGAAACATAGTTGGTATCAAACTAAAATACCTAATGGCCTGGGTCTTTATCAGCTTCCTCACATTTTCAGTTCTGGCAGCCAAATATTTTATTACAGTTTGTGCATTTTTCTCTTCATTTCACTATCACAAAAGGTCCTCAGAAAGACAGTGCAGGGCAGAACTCTGCAGCTGAACTTGTTCAGCCAAGGCAGTTCTAGTTCCAGGGCCCATTCTGCTTTTCAGGTTTGTGTGTTTCTGCCATTGCGTTGGATTGCAGACCTCTGCTCCACTGCTCAGAGTGTGCACATCTCCCCAAACTTCTGCTTCTGACGCATCACAGTCTAGATACTGGACAGCTTTTGGGCTAGGAGCACTCCTTCCCTTTGCTAATGAGGAGCATTCCTCTTGGCAGGAGGCAGGACTTCATTAGACACATACATATGTATATGTAACCAAATAGCACATGTTCTCTTGGAGATCTTAGAAAAGTGGGCCCTTCTTCCCTTTTGAAGTGTTTTTTATGTATTTGATTCTAGTTCTGAAGGTAAGAAACAGGATTCTTAGCTCAGTAATGAACAGGAGCGTTAGCTCCCTGGAAGTTCAAAAGCAAGTTTGTTCTTTCACCCTGATTTAGGGTGATTCCAGATTCACAAAAGCTAACTTCACCCTGCTGGAGTTAATGGCCCAGGAGTCCTGAAAGCATAGTGAGTGGTGAGAAAGACATTCCTTTAAAGTGGAGCTCAAAGCCCGTCCGCTCTGTCTCCATGTAGTCAGGGTGCTGTTGCTAGCAGTTCTGGCATTCCTCCTGTATGCAAACTTCTTTTTCTGTTGTCACTCAGCTATAGGTGCTGTTACCTTTTATTGTGAATCTTTTCATGTTACCACTGAATCAGGTTGCACTTTTAGCCAAGGCTGTCCTTTGTTTTATTTCTGTCTCTTTCTGCAAAAGTATTTAATTCCAAATTTTTATTCACTGTTTCAGTTCATGTATTTTTTTTTCTGTAATAGTTAAGCTTATAACTCCCTTCAGTCTGGGGAAGCCGGGTTATTCTGAATCAGCAACTACATGGATTGATATCTCTGCTGTCTTGCTATATATCCTGCTTGGTACTCCTAATCATTAGTACATAAGTAGTTGGAGGCAAAAGTCTCATGCTTTTGTCATGCTGTTTCTGTGTACTCACACTGTGCTCCATTTCAGCCAGATCTCTTTTTACTGGCCTCTTTTCTGCTGTTTGTTGTTAGTTTAATATCCTCCTCACTGATTCAACTGTAGAGATTAACCTTTTGCCATCCTGCCAGATGCATGTAGCCTCTGCTGTGCTGGAATGTGTGTGCTCAGTGTTCAGCAAGTTTTTAATGTTTAGCTTCTCAATGATCTTATAGGCAGCAGTTTTTTTCAACGTTTTCTGCCTTTGCTAACTTGCTTCGACTGAAAGGATTTGTAACTGTACCACCAGGATTTTTTCCCCGTCCAGGATTGCCAAAATCTTCCATAATCTGCACCTTCTTGTGGAGATAAGTAATTTGTTAGAATATGTTTCATCACACCAGTTCCTAATTTCGGTCCAAAGCGTGGTTTTGCCACAAGGAATCAACAGGCCATTGCAGTGCTTGTGTACTGTGCTGAGTTGTTGCTGATGACTCTTTGCATTCTCAGGATGCTTGAAGAGCTGGTATTGATAGCTGCCTGTGGTGGGGGCACTCAGCTCTGTTCCCTTTGCCTTTCTCTGAGACTCTTCCAGGTGTGTGTCTCTTCCCATTGTGTCTGCTGGAGCCTTGGGTTGGTATCACCAAGTCACTGCTAGCTGTAGAAGATTTGTCCACTTCCTTAATTTTTGCACTTTCATTGTTTTCATAGTTTTTGTACCAGGCTTGTGTCACCAGTTTTGCAACAGTTCATGACCTTGCCCCCAAACTTAGCATCTCAGAACCATTAATTTCCTCCAGTTGAAAACTTGCATCTTGTGCTTTTCGTCAGTCAGAGAATGTAGTGCAGCCGATCCAGTACTCAGTAATTATTTTGCCTTTATTCACCAGCTGATGAGAGCTGCATGCAAAGTAGGAAGATGTCTCTTTCTCTGGATTCACTGCAGAACTGATCTGACAAGATGTGCTACAATTATGAGCAGGGAGCTAGTCTTAGGAGCTGCGCATCCCAAAACATGTAGATGGGACATCTGCGAGAAGGGGGAGCTCCAGGAGTGGTTCATGAACAGGAGATGGCAATTCCACTCAAGCTGTGTCTGGGAGTTGCAACTTTTGGGAAACTGCATGAGACTTACAGGTGGGAATTCACCATTTTAGCTGTGAAATGCTCTTTTTAGGCATTTCACTACACTCATGGAGAATTTAAAAAAAGTCACATAAATCAGAATTTTGATCTACTTATAACAGTGAAGCATAACATCTGCCACTTTGAAATATCCTTCTCTGAAGGTCCTGGAGCTGTTATAGGGGAATGATTACATTTTGAGGAGGGCTAGTTGCAAGGGCTGTAACTTTTTCTGAAGAAAAAGTCACATCTCTGCTGCTTCGCCAAGCTATGTTACTTGAAGTGATCAGAGTAGTAGCTTGTCACAAGCAGCCAAGGAAAACCTCGATCATTTTCTGAATTCCATTAATAATATGCAATTTGTAGTTAGGGAATGAGCTTTTACTCGAGAAGTAATTTTTGCATACTTCAGAACAAAATTAGAGTTGCGGGGATCTTTTACTTAGAATAATCTTCAAATAAGAGTATTTTGTAATTTAAAGTCAATCAGAGCTTATTTGAGATGGTAGGAATAAAACTACTAGTTGCTAGTAGAAAGTGAAAAAATACAGCATTTAGAAATAAAAATCAGAGAAATTAAAAGAAGCTAGAAAATTTGAGGGAGTTCAGTTTAGACTCTGATATTACAAATAAGGAACCAGTTACTGCTTTGCGAACAATTCTGTAGTGGCAGCATGTCAAGTCTGAGTCATGTTTTTTTCATTTACTTAATCTCCTTCTGCACTTTTAAGCTGATGATTGATTGTTAAACTAGTGGCTTAGGCTGCCCTTCTTTTCAGCTATTTTCCTTCATGAGAAAGCTTAGCTACTCCTTTTTGTTTAACCTAAGGCAAATGTGGTTTACCTGCCCATCAACTTCTGTAAGAGATGGTGTGACAACCTCTCTGTACAACCAATAACCATTTCAGTGTACCCTTTTTTTTTGAGTCCCAGTGGAATATATCAGTGGTTCACTTGAATGACCTGTCTCAGAAAGCAAAAAAATGAACAAACAGAAACTTATAATTCTTTCCATGAAACTCAGCTTCTGTGTTTACAATTTCTAGACTAACTAAACTAATTTATCATATCCGTGAGGCTTTCTGCTGTGTTTTGTATGGATAAATTTTGAGGTAGCCCTGGAAATCCAGCTTAGTTTATGTAGTCTCTCACGATGACGGTACTACTCTCCCTTCCTTTTCCAAGGGCTGTGGAACCAAGTGAGGTTGTATTTTGAAAAACTATCACAGATTGTCTAGGGAGATTCACATTTTCAGTTTTCAAAGAAGTCCTAGGTAGTTTAAGTTTCTGTACCATGATTGTTATGAGTTACGATGGTTCTGCTTTTGTCTTTTGGATTAGTGGTTGCTCCTAGCTACATTAGACATACACAGAAGGAAGGATATGACCTCTAGTGCTGTGGAGTACTTGAGATGTTCTGCCTCTGATCTGCAAAGCATCTATGAGCTATTTTTTTGGATATACCTCAAACCACGATGGCTTTGGGATGTGGAAGGCCTTCCACAAAGAAGGCTCTGGAGATTGTCTTGCTGTTTGGGTGGGGGAAAGTTTCACATTTTCTTTTCCGTAATAATTCAGGACATCTTGGCTGGACCAAATTGATGTCTGTGTCTGAATCAATATTCTGTCTGTCTGGTTCAATTTATTTTCTGGGCATAAAATTTGTGGCAGTATGAGAACTAGGTTAACTTGTATTGGCTGTTGGAAATTTCCTTTTTTTTTTTTTTTTTCTCACATTTTCTCTGTTTTCATTTTCTCTGCTTTTTTCTGGACAGCAATAATAAAACAAGATAAACAAACTTCCTCATGAGTTTATCTTTGTAAGATGGTGGGCATTTCTATGAAACAGCCTAATCTTTCCCCCTTGGGTTATAAACAAGTTGAAAAGCATTGAAATGTCTGGCTGGCTCCGTTTTTGATGCAACAGATTGACTTTCATTATCTTCTAGTTTTCTTTTGGCATTGAAATCTTTGAGTTGATAATCTCATTGATCTCCCTCGTCATTTCAAACAGGAGTTCTGTAATTATGCTTCTCACACTGCCGTCATGCCAAGTCGCTTTCCCCAAGAGGTGTTTGCTCTGGTCACAGACCGTGTTCTCTGAGGAATTCCCAGATGTCTGGGTTTTTTGTTTTGTTTCAGCTTCAGTGATCTTTGATATCAGTGAGATTGTTTTGTGAGAACGGCAATCCTTTCTTCCATCGTGGTTCAAGATGAATATTAATAAAGTTTCTCTTCTTAGGAACTCTGCTACATATCTGTAGTAAGAAGTGAAGTTTCCATTTCACCCAGGTGGCTGCTCAGTGTACACAGGACCCAACCATAATTTTTCTGCTAGACAAGAAAATCTTGTGTATGCTCTGGGGTGGTTCAGTTTTGCTGTGTGCAGAGAGATACAGCACAGGCCAAGTTGCTTCTTTCTCAGTATTTTCATTTCAGCCTTCCTCTTGCCACAGGAGCAAGAGTTACATGCTGTCCTTCCTGTCAGCATCCTCTGCTTTCTGTGAACGTCCTCCTGTTTTTACACTCTGTATACGTTTGCATGTGCAAATTATAATCAGCACCCTAACCCCTGCATTTTCTATCATTCCTTAGGAGAATGCTGGTCTTTGGCAAATACATTAGGTGTGGCGCTTCTGTCTGCAGCGCTTCTCATGGGAGTTTATTTGCTTCTGTAATTATGCCTGTTAGTTTTAATAAGGTCCGTGATCACTTGTTTGTCTAAGACAGGTTTGACTGAGTACGCTTCGGTTGCCTGTATTTCAACATCTAGCGCAGTGAGATGGTAGTTACCTCGTCTGGCTGTCAGCTGTCACTCAGCTGAGTGATTCAGCCTCAGGTAGATGCCTACTTGTTGATTGCCTTGCCTGTGTCGACTAGTGGCATAATGCATTCGTTTAAACACATACATTCGTGCCATTTCATTGCCTTTTCATGCCATGGTTTATTTGAACCTTCTGCCGTGCGCAGTGCTAGATGCGGCACGGGTCTTTTGAGAAAGGACTTCTGCTTTTTTTGGAGGTATCCAGGTGTGATATCCTGTGATATCTCAAATGGTGCTGGTAAACTGTGGATGAACCACTGGGTGGGCTACTGCGCCTACCGAGGTGCAGGTTGCTGTTCCCCTGTGAGATGCACTGTGCATTTGGATGGCCCTGCAGGTCACACATCTTTCATTTTAGTCATTTGTCTTTCGTCGTAGTGGCCCAAGCAATTTACTAGTTGCAAAGTGTTTGCTTATTATATTTTTTTCATTTCTGATGTATACTATGTATTTCAAATTGTACCCATCTTATCACAATTGCAGGGCAACCCTTTTCTGTCCCAGTCCCCTTGCTGACACGTAATAATTAAGTAACAATAACAATCCCCAGCTTTGACCACTTTGTTTATTGAGAAAGTCTTAGCCTTTTGATTCCATAATTAGTTACCTTACTTGTCTGTTTTGTTTTTCTTTGGAAATCTTCCTTTCTTCTCAAAATTGCACAATGCCTCTGTAAGGAGGGCTGTTACAGAAGGATCGAGTCAGGGACAGATGGAAGATGTATTCCCAAGTAACTGTAATCTAGTCACCGATTTAGGGACTCTCATGCTTCATGTAGCATCTTGGATCAACATAGTCTTGGAGATTAGGGAACCAATATAGTTTCATGGTGAAAGAAGTCTTCAAGTTGAAACAGTTTCTAGCTCAGCTTTCCTAGTCTGAACTCCCTTTTTTGTTTCAATGTGTCCTGTGTAGTAATTAAAAAAGTATGTTAAGCTGACTGTTTGAAGAAGTGGCTGAAAATTATTATGAGTGCAGATTTTTTCTACTTTTTTTTTTTTTTCCCTTCTAAAAATACCTTCCTGCCTTTCAAGTTCTCAGCCAGGAATGAAACACTCCTCAGAAAACTTCTCACTGATCATAAATAGGAGTTTGCGAAGCATATTCCTCTGTGGATGATAATACCCCGACAAAAATAACTTCTGTATTTTCTGAAAGTGTGATAGGATTTCATGCTCTGGCCTGGCGAAAGCCCAAAGAAATCTGCAGCTGCTCGTTCTGCCTGTGTCTGCTCGGCCTTCCAGGATTTGTGTGTGCCACCTCCCGTTGTGTTCAGAAAGCCAGGGAAGGCACTTTGCAGAAAGAGTAGTTTCTACTCATTCCTCCCCACCGTGCTGAGTGCTGAGCAAGTGGGTGAACTTTTCTGTAAGCCTCATGGCTCTTTTGCATTTGAGTTTCAGTCTATAACCTGTAATGTCTTCCTCACTGTGTGCTTTTTTTATCTTTGGTTGTAAATTGTTTAATAAACATCATAATAATAAAAGTTAGTGATTTATTTTTTCTTATGCCTCAGGAGAGTAACATGCTTTTAAGCCCTAATTTCACTTGCTGTGGTATATTACTTACTTGTTAACTAGCTTGCAGCTGTGTCCAGATTTCCACTGAAATTACCACACCCTAACATAGGCCATTGTTGTGTTTTTTTTGGTTTGTTTTTGTTTTAAATGCCACAGGTGTCTGGAGGTTGAATCACTGGGACTGAGGTAGCGGGTTTTATGTGGGACAGCGTGAAGGAGCTGAACTTGAGTGTATGGTTTGGCAGGGATGCTAAGCTGATTAGCACGAGTTGAAAGGGCTAATTCCTCGCACCCACGCCAGGTCATGAGTTTATGGCCCTCCGTGTACGGGCACGGGCTCTCCACTGATCTTCCCCTTGCTCTCATGTGAGCAGGTTCAGTGAGGTGAATTATCAGGGAGCTATTAGCTTTCTGCTGGGGGGGGAGAGAGGACAAATAGGGTCGTCCTCTGCTGTGGCAGCAAGGTGTGGGATCGCTCTGCCTGTTCTCAAGCCACCCCTCATAAGGCAAAAACCAACAAATTGATGGAGGGACAAATGGGGAGCACAAACAGAGTGGGGACCAGCACCGATACACGGGGATTCTGTGCACACTGATTTCATGCGCAGTTTGTCAATTTAGCCTATTTGAAATGTATACACAAGATAAATTTTGTTAGTAATTCTAGATAGCCATCTGCTCGCTGTTGCTTTAAGTCGTGCTCTTGCTAAACTGTTTGTGTGTGGCTATCTCATTATTTGATTTTATAGAACAGAAAAGATTGAATTAGCGGCTGCTCGGAAGGTAATGCGGGTCTGTATGCTTTCTGTCATCCCCAAGTAAGCTGCTGGATGCTGCAGTACCGCAAGAAAAAGAAGATGCATAAAGCTTAGGACTTGTGTAATACTTTATTTATACATATATATATATATTACATACATAGATATACACTTTATACATATATATAATATGCATATACAGATATTATACTTCAGCTGTATAGATGATACACGGATATCAAAATATTTACTGTAAATGTGAGAAGCATTCAGAAGATAAACATTTAACCTTTGGCAGTACTGTATGCTTTTGTGTAACAGTGGATGAAGTCATATCATGAGAATGGAGAGTTTAATGGATTTATAGGCTAAAACCAAACCCTCCTTGGTTAGGAAACTTTCAGCTGTATTAGGGTTCGATGACTTGTGAACTTTTGGCAGAAGAGTTGCATTAACAAGCTGCTAACCAAAGAAAGACTTGGTCTGGAAAAAAAAAAAAAAAAAAGACATTGAGATGCTGCCTAGCTAGACACTGCCCACAGTCTGTTATAATGCTGGTCCTGTGTCTTTCAATATTTTCATTAATGTGGATGGTAGAATAAGCAGAACTTTTGTTAAATTTGTGGATTCTGCAAAGCAGGGTTGGAGGAAACTGCAGGCATTTTAGAACTAGAAGTAGAAATCAGTGCAATCCTGAAAAATTGAAATCATAATTCTTTCAAATTTTTTTTTTTTATTATTATTTTCAAAGGGAATTCAAGGAAGACAAGAACAAAGTCTCATTAGCTGCAAAACAGTCAGCGTCACAAACAAAACATGGCATATAGCATGCTGAGTAGCAATTCTGCAGAAAAGGACCTGGAATCCTTTATGTGTGATACTGTTGTGAAAAATAGGCACTAATTTGAATATGTAAGTGGAAGTATAGATGAAAAAAAAAGTCAATTTTTTTAATGATTTTTTTTTTTAATCTGGCCCTCAATTCTTAGTCTTTGTAAAGCACTTCACAAGTAAGTGGAACATATAATTGGTTACACACCTGTACGTGTAATAGATTGTGTACATTTAGTTTTATGGCATAGTAGTATGAAAGCATGGTTGCACCATGCTCATGTGTATTTTCACATTCTGCACAGATGAACTTCAGTCTTCCATTTTCTATTCAGGTCATTAGTCTCTACAGCTGTGTTGCTTTTTTACCCAGCAGCTGCTATTTCAAGTCAAGATTTTGCTTTTTCAGTTTTTCCACAATTTGAAAGTACATTTAACATGAAAGCTCTTTGCTCATGTTTCTGCTTTCTCTGCTGTCTTATCTGCTTTTGTCTTTCTTTGCTTATTAGATTAGTTTGACATAGTCTCAGACTCGTTTCACCTCAGCATTTCATTCATATTTTATGTCATAAGATTTAAGGAAATAAGCTGATGTGTTCCAGAAAAGCACAGGAAATGATAATCATTAGAAAAAAAAAGGGGAAAAAAAAAAAAAAGAAGTAATTCTTTTTGCCATGTGGAGCTTTTTAGCATGACACAGGTTTGTTTGCATTTGTTAAAAATATTCTGAATCTGTGAGTGTAACTAAGCTAACATATTTCCCAGCTTATGGGAAAAATGAATGGAATATTTGACAGTAATATTTTCACTTCAAAGTGTGAGGGGTTTTTGTTCTGCTTTTTAGCATGAGAGAAAAAATCACAGCTTACACATTGTTTAACTAGAAAGTTCATACCAAACTGTCTAATGAAACCTGTGTAATTGCCTATACAGAAAATGCCTTCGAAAGCTGAACGCAAGAAAAATGCAGTTATAGTGTATTTAGCTCACCTTAAGTGCCTGCTGGAGCATTTCTAGTATCTGGGCAGGTTGGACTGAGAGAGGAAAAACATTGCAGCATTTTAGAAGGCACCATAAGCTTTTGCAGCCTCGTGCCTTACAGACTTCAGCTCTGTAGACACGTATGCGATTAAGACTGCAAGTAATATCATTGCTGCGATGTGTTGGCGTGGTAGTTGGTGACTTTATAAAGCAACAAAGGCGGCAGTCAGCAGCTGCACAACAAAGATATCCAACAAAGATCCGAGTGTCTGTAACCATTGCGCAGCATAAAGAAAAACTCCTTTGTAGGCTCTTTGATGTGGCAGTCCCATAGACGTGAGCTGGTTAGCCACTTGAAATGAGGTGTGGGGGCTATTCCAGACGTACTCATAATAGCCTAATAAATTATCCCTCTCGTATATGCTGTCTTTTTCAAAAATATCCAAGTAGCAGATTTAGAGTTATTTTAATGACGTTACCATGCTTTATCTCTGCCCAGTTTGGTAAAATCTCTCTCCCTGAGTCCTGCATTTTGTTTTGTGGTGGTGAATGGTTCTGTGCTCGGGGCTACAAAATATTTGTGCTTCACTCTTCGTAAAATACTGTGACACTGGTATAAATATGTGTAAAGAGAAGATGGAGCATGCAAGTTTTTGCCTGTTATTGTGACGACATCAAAGATTACTTGCTTGGTAATGTGAAAATGACATTACAACACCATGTCAACTGTGTTCTCTCTGTTGTCTCTAATTGGATTTTAGAACTGATTACAAATCAATAATCTCCATATTTCATGTACTGGAGGGTTACTCCTTGCACTTATATTTGCTTCCTGAGCATCTCTGTTTATGCAGATTAATTTACAAAACATCTGTGGTTTCTCGTAGGAGTTTTCCAGCTTTAGATATCTAAGAAAGCTAGTAAAATAAACAGACCCCAACATCTAATATGTTGTAATTTTATTCAGATTTCCTGCATACTTCATTGCAGTACAAATAATCTTTTTTCTCCTAAACTTCATTTTGTTTATTTTTCCTGTTCCTTGATACTATTACCAAGCTGCCTTTTATCCTTAATAGAAAAGGATCAATCCTATGATGTATCCCTTTAAAACAGCAGTACAACATAACAGCAATAACAACCATAAATATACTTCATAAAGCACTTGATTTTTATTTGATAATGAGTATGCTCTGCTTTCTTGAAAAGAAGAATAAACATTCAATACTGGAAGTCAAAAGGATAACTGACAGCTGATGAGGCCTGAGAATAAGTGTTCAGTAGTGTCTCATACAGTATCAAGATCATACAGTATACAAGATCATGAGTGATCTTTGTTATACTCACAGATACAAGCTAAAATGCTGTGAATACTGTTAAGGTGTTTCTTAAACATTAATTATTGTGATGATTTTTCATAGTTTCTATGTTGGTTTAATTTTAAAAAATATTTAATAAGCATGGTCTGGTTGTGCCATTATTTACTTTGATTCTTAAAATTAAGAAACTTTTTGAATTGTAATAGATTTAGAGTCAGAGTTAAACACAATATACAACGAATTGTATAGCTATACTCTTTCTCCATCTTTAAGTGAGGTCCCTCCAACAGCACTTTCTGTTAAATGACAGTAGAATTTTTGCAGTCTGAATTTCATACTTATTTTTGAACACACAAAGTGTTTAAATGTATCTCAGCTGGACTGTGTATGTATTTTTAAATTCTGTCACTGTTAGCATTTTACTTATGGTGTTTATGAAAAGGGCAAATGATTGCATCTCAGCTCTTTTTTTTTTTTTTTTTAACTTTTGCCTTGCTAGAGATTAAAATCATTCTATCTTCCCTGCGTAATAAAAATGTCCTTCCAATCTGAATGTCGTCTTCAAAGCACAGATAAGCAGCAATATAGTTTACTTTAGCACAGCTGCTTTTGTATAATGAAGTCTTAGTATATGGCATATCTAATGATGCAGGATTTTAACCAACTATGTCCTTCTAAGTAGAGATACTTTGGTATTTTTGAACTGTTTTTTGGGGGTGGAAAATACTGATTTAACCCCATAAAAGTGTATAGAGCCATGCTCATTTCCATAAGACACTAATTAGATTTTTTTTCAGGTGTTGGATAGGCTTTTATGCTTAGAAGAGAGAATTACTCCAGGAAAAGTGTCAAAAGAGCGGGTCAGTAGTGATGTTCCGTGTGGTGGGGGAGGAGGATGAGTTTCAGGTCCTCCTTCACCAGAGGGACCAAAGCTTCAGCTAGGAAAGGTCCCTGGTCACCAGACTGCTTGCTGGCTGCTATGGGATTTGTCTCTCCACTATACTGAGTGCATACAGTGCCCCAAAACCACGCCTGGTGTTTGTTACTGAGTAGTAGGAGGTGACAGCGTTAGGTTGTCGTGTTTGCTTTTGATGCCAACAGGAGAAACCTTTGGCTTTCTCCTGGATAATGACTACCTGTGAACTTGCTTTAGTGAAGTGCCTGGGATGATGGCTGTCTTCTGAACTGTTACCATGTGTTTTTTGCAAGAGGTTTTGTTGGTAGCCAAAACATGGCCAAAGAGCATCCTCTCAGTGAATAAATAGTGTGAAGGAGCTGTGCTCTGACCCTGTTTCGCTTATGAGTACAGACTAATCCAGAGAACATCTATTGGCAGTACAGAGACCCAGCTGGGTAGGTGGAAGGAGATAATTGGTATCAGGCATATTCCAGGTAAATGCTTTATACACTGCTTTGTAGGCAAATATGGGAAATCTGTGGTATTTGTGTTTGTAATTTATATAAGGATTGAAGTGTTACACCTGTAGCCTGGATGAGTAATTTCCATCTGTAACCTGGATAAGTAAGCTCTATTGCTTTTTTTTAACTTTTTTTTTTTTTTTCTTATTTAATCTATTTTCTAGTTGGGTAACAGGCAGGAAAAAAAAAACAAAGCAGTTTTTTCTCTAGTGGCCCTATTTGATGTTTTATGTGCACTTTACTCGAAAAACTATTGCTACTGCAATTAGTTGCATAGAGATCAGCTCTTGGAGAAACTGGCGAGTGCTAATCTCATCATCAGGAGATCTGTATGGAATTTTATTCTAGAATAATCATTCTTCCTGCTGTTTTTTAGGCAGGATCATCCCACAGCTGAGCAACAAAACCTAGAGCCAGGGCACACGGGTTCTGCTTTAGTCATGTTCTTTGGTTGCGAGCAACAACTGTTTCTCTGTGCATCAGTTTGGAAGTAATCTTTGCAGGGCAATGACTTTGGTGAATAGTTTTGTGACCCAGATCCAGTAGCAAAAAGAAGTGTTGTTAATATCAATACTGTCACTCGGCATTCAAAACATGAAGCGCCCTGCTCATAGCACTTTGTTTATTACAGCAATAGACAATGGCACAAGTTAAGATGCAGACTACAGCAAACCTGTCCGGACCTACCATGTCCCCTATGGTGCTACCCCTCCCAGTAACAACTACAAACACGCTGGGTCTGCCACCTGCCATGAATGGATCCATTTCGGAACCGGCTGCCAGTTGTAGCAGTCCTACTGCTGGCCCCGTGGATCCTGCTCCCGCTAACAACTCAGCAGGTATGTTGGTCCAGCTCTGTTTGCTTTGTTGTTCAAGTGAATCTTTTCGTCAGTGTTAATTAAAAAAAAAAAAAAGTCTTAAAGAGTGTAAAAGTAAAGAAAGAAAATTCTGTAGAAAAATATTTTAGTTAACTTGACTGTTTACTACGTTAAGTTTCTTTAATAGAGCTGAGATTTACAGTAAAGTGTCGGTTAATGGTATAAAAACTCAGAAGAGAACATGTCTATTTTGTCAAATTCTGGGTGTATCTTTTACAGAGAAGTTTTAGTCGTGCAGGAAGGTCTCCAAGTGTACTTCTCTTCCCTAGAACAGAATGTCTTTAGACTGCTTGGCAGTATTTGGTGTTTCCTTTGTAGCCTAATAAATGCTGTAGTTCCTATGCTGCACAGGGTATTAAATACAGAAATGTTATCCTAAAAAGTTAAGCAAGCAGTGAAAGCATGTGTAGGGGATAAATACAAGAAATAGGAGGCTAAAAAATGCTAGGGCAGTATACATGAAGTAAATAGTCTAAGAAAAGCAGAACAGAATCCTTAAAGGGAGTAGGGAGATGTACTTTGGGAGTGCCCAGAGAGTGACTTACACCGAGAACTGAGAACTGGGAAGGAGGGAGAAGCAAGTGAGGACCACAGTGTTTCATCTGCTGTATTTATCTTGCAACCTTTATGCTATCCAGTGTTGCTTCGAAGTGTTGAGAAATCATTCTGAAAGAGTAGTCAACTCATATAACAAGCATAATTCTGACAACATTTCGGTGATGTAGAAAAGTGGCATATGTATATGTCCATCTCCACTGTCATCTTTTACAGAGTAATTTTGAAAAAATATATTTTTAATTGCATGTATTCAAAATCAACATTACATAATAAACATTCTATTACGATTAATATGGAAATGGTATTTAAACATTGTATGTAGCTTATATGCAAACATTATTTTTTAGCCAAAGTATTCTTTCTTTAAGCATACTAGTGCTATTGCAAAGTTTTGCAACGTTGTGAAGAATACATTTATCCACAAAAACTTTACAGACTCTTTATTTACAGCTCCTCTCCAAGATAACATGGCAAACCCCAAAGAGAAAACTCCAATGTGTCTGGTAAATGAGTTAGCCCGTTTCAATAGAATTCAACCCCAGTATAAGCTTCTGAATGAACGAGGGCCTGCTCATGCCAAGGTAAGGTCACACTTCCAGGTTATGAGCCAAGCATTAAAGGCTGAACAAATAATGTCATGATCTTGACAAGTTCACTTGTCAAACACAACCATGTTTCTAGTGTAAAGGGTTTCTAACTTTTTTTTTGATTTTGCTTTATTTTTCTTGCTTTCAGAAAGTATGTTTGTGATTCTGTTGGAGCCCTTTACATCACTTTGTACCTTACTTTGACTTACAGCTTTGAGTTTATATTTGTTGGTTTCTATAAAGACCTTCTGAGGGTCTTTCCAGAGTATCACCACCCTTTGTTAATCTCTATGGGGTTGTTGCTTTTTAAGCTGTGTGAATCCTTCTCTCCAGTTGGCTTGCCTGTGATAATTACCTCTGATTTTTTTTCATGGTAGTGCAGGTTACTATAAAGACAGTCCACGATATTTTTCAATTGATATGATTCTGAGTCCATTGATGCTGTATCTATGGATCTCACATTGTAGGGCACAAACTCTTTTTATTGTTCTTTCCTTTAAATTTTGTGCAACCTTAAGGTTTGCAGTGATATTAAGCCTCCTAATATGATCATAGCATTAAAGTTTATAGTGAGCTGGCGGTTAATTCTTGTCAGTTATCATGTCAATTTGGATATCCAGATTCATTTAATAGGTAGCAAATTAGGATGCTTTCAGATGATAAGGAACATGGAGGGATATTCTCATGATCAGTAAAAAGTTTCAGCTAGCTGTGGGCTCTTCTCTCAGCCCTTGTTTCTGTTGCTCATTACGTTGTCAGCTAGCACAGAGCTGATGCAGGCTCCTGACGGTGTAATTTGGCTGATTTTGTGCATATTTCATGCTGGTGGAAATGATGTCAGCAGGTGCGGGGCTGTCGGGAATCAGCAAGCTCTTAGGATTGCCCATCAGTAATGGGAGCTGAAGTACTTGTCCTCCCCCTGGAAGCGTTCAGGACCAGGTGATTCACTGGTTGGTTTTAGGTTGTGACATGTTAAATCTGATGTGCTCTCTGTTGCTTTTCACCCAGCTGCTGCATATTTATTTTGATACTTTTTTCCATGACTGCGATTTAAGTGCTTCAGTCATGCCAAAAGGTGTGGTGGGCGCTGTTTGTATTTCTCAACAGTAAAGGGATATGAGTTGTGTTACATTTCTACTACAGTGTAGCAGGATAAGATGTAGTTCAGATATATTTGTTACTGTTTTTAAAGGAACTGGAATTACTGAAATTACTTGAGTCTGTGTTAGCTGTGCTTTTGAAAGCCAGATTTAACAAGGGTTTCTTAATTTTTCAGTTTTTCAATTTACCTCATTACTTTTAATTATGTTCATAGTGATCAAAAAATGACACATGCTGTGTGGATTGGTTGTTGCTCAGAAGAATGTGAAGTCTAATTTGGGCCTGTGCAGCAAGTGAGAACAACACAGGAGGGGAGAGGATGAAGAACAAGGGTGATATTAATAAGATTATGCAGACTAGTATACCTCTGGTCTATGGAAAGCAGAGACAAAAACCTACGACTGTGTTGGCAGTTTTGGATAATGTATTGCTAGCAACATGATGATTTATCTGATACAATATGTGAAACAGAGCTGAGTCTGCTCTAGAAAACATGACCTAAAGGATGTTTTACTGCTGCTGTTCACCATTTAAGGAATTTCTCAGTTTGCTTTGTTCTTACACAAACTGTGTTCCTATCCACTGGTGGTTTTCATGATTTTCAGAGGCATGCTTTACAGGACATCTGCTTGTGTCATGGCCAGAAATGCTAGTAAATTTACATGTCCTTTTTTCTAGTTATCTTTGGAAAGTAAGTTTTGACAAGGATGAAATGTGAAGTTAGAAACAGTGGAGCTGTGAAAGAAGTGGTACTTCTTGACAGTGTGGTTAGGATGCCTAGGAACCTGCTCTCCAACTAGATTCTTCATCATAAGAAAAATCAGGTCTTTTGTTAGCATTAACTACGTTTTCAAGTGTATTTGTCAGGCTGATCCTTTCTTGTATGCTTCTATGTCAGCGGCATCTCAGGAGACAAACTTAAAAGAAAGACTGGCAAAAGAAATTAGAGAGTGGCACAGAGAAAAGAGCAGGTTGCTGAGGGACATAGCACTTCAAAAGGCTGGGAAGCAGGAGAGAGGGTTTGGTGTGCAGATGAAGTGAGGAGGAAAAAAAATCCAGACCTCAGGAACTTGGTGGAATGAAAATAAGGGCAAGGCATGATAGCCTTAGCATTTCTGCTCTGTTGCCATCAGGTAATTAGGTTAGACTTAAGGAATAAAAACTTTCACAAAAACAGGTGAGAAATGCATGTCCATTTGTAGCATAACTGTCAGCTGGGGTCTGAGAAATTAAACATTCGTTGGCTACTCTACACTTTTTTATAGCCAATTGTATTTGTTTAATTAAATTGCAACCTACTTTTTTTTTTTTCCAGGAGGTTTTTCTCAGATAGGATAAGTGAGAAGGCTAGAGCTCCAGCTCCAGAAATTTACTGAACTTAATTTTAACTTAACATTTTTAACTTAAATTGTTCTAATTTATTGCTCTGAGCACTAAGAAGAGAGTTACAAGTACATAAGTAGCCGTTACCAAACATATTTTTATTAAAATTCAAGATTAGTCTCCTCCTGTAAAAATAATACACTGATATTTTCTTTCAGTTCTGTTAGTAATAAGGATGTATGTTCATAGGTAATGTATAAAAGATATGGATATTTAGCTCTCATACCCAGCTTAACTTTCAAGTCTGAGGGGTAGCATTTGACAGAATGCAATATTTAGAGACCAGCTTTTTGCTTCCCCCTTGTTTACAAGGAAATTGCCATGACTGCTGTGAAAAAATGAAATGGTGCTAGGAGCTGTGATCCACAGTCTTGCACTGTGTTTCTGAAATTTACAGTGGGCAAAAATTCAGGCCTGTAACTAAGATAAAAGCATGTATTTATAGAATTCAATTCAAATGTACTATGTGCATGTGATGGGAGGCACATACATATTTGTATTCAAATGCTTGTGTGCAGGTACTTACTGAATAAAAATACATGTGAAGGCAGATTTAAGGGCTGTACATCCTGCCTATCTCTAGATACCTGGTTCTGAATCTAGCAAATTTAAATCACTTTAAAAAGTATAGAGTAAATGGCTATCCAAATAAAACATTTGCTTTGTATACTACTGATGTGTACAAAGATTTGTGCAATATCTTTGTGTTGCCTCAAGTAAGTTAGCCTGTTTTCTCAGGTGGGTATATCTTCATTTACCACGTATATTTGGCAATGAAATCCTGCTTTATATTATTCGGTATTCATACGGAAAAGACGTAATTTCTTATTTTTTATCCTCTTTTTGTTAGATGCACAAATTTAAACAAAACATGTACATATCATACAGAAGATATACTCTATGTAGTATCTTAAATATGCTTTGAGATTTATCTTCACAGCCTGCATAGCACAGATACTGCTTGAAATACTCCTTTATCACAGATTTTGCAATATATATGGTTTTATCAGCAGTTACTGAACTCTGAATTTTTTACAGTTCCTGTCTTCGCTATAGAATCCACACTGAAGAACTGCAGTGTCATTCAAAAAGATTTTTTTTTTTTTCTTGCTTACCATATATTGTTGAATATATTTGAGTTGTGACTCTGTCCTAGCGATACAATTTCTTGTTTCAGAAATCAGGTTACACGGGAAATCTTTTACCTGTGTAGAAGTATTTGGGCCAAATTCTCTT
This sequence comes from Anas acuta, assembly GCF_963932015.1. NCBI lineage: Eukaryota > Metazoa > Chordata > Aves > Anseriformes > Anatidae > Anas > Anas acuta. The sequence goes on along the minus strand of NC_088980.1, from coordinate 125,564,963 downwards.
CAAATTTCCTGAAGAGTGTGCAGTCATCTATATCCATTCAGAAATATTACAAAATTGTATTTTTAATAGCCATCTTTACCTGTTATTGACAAGCAAAAGTGACTGAATATGTTTAAACATGTAAAGAAATGTCACCTGAACTGACCTGTGTATAGTCATCCAAGAGCAAAGGGCTGGTTTGCATGGTTATTATTACTTGGTTTAAATAGTATTCTCTCTTTCATAGCTGATGCTATTATGCTATTTTACTTTTCATCTATAAGGCCAAATGTTGCCCTCTGCTAAGGACCCACTGATCTCTTTAAGAATTAGATGTGTTATCTGAGAGTTGAATTATAATGAAAAGAGGGTACATTTTCTCTTCAAGCCCATAGATTTTCATACAGAGTGATCTGATCTGCTGTGATAGTCTTGCCAGTTTTACCTGTTGTTTGTCTTGAAGATGTTCACAGTGCAACTGACTCTTGGAGAACAGACGTGGGAAGCTGAAGGAAGCAGTATTAAAAAGGCCCAACATGCTGCTGCTAGCAAAGCATTGAATGAAACTACCCTTCCCAAGCCAACTCCTAGACCACCCAAAAATAATGTTAACAATAATCCAGGTATGACAATTTCCTCTGTGTAATAAAACATGTTGAAGTGTTGAAATACTATACCACTAATAAATAAGTTTAACAAGATATAGGTTTAATTGGCAGATGGGAATCAATGTGATTGTTTTACAGGTAAGGTAGTTAATAAAGAAACTCTACTGAGTTTGTGTAGGAGAGTTTTTAATGCACATACTTAAAACGATTGAACTTTAAGTGAATATTATTTACATAATATTCAGCTGTATACAAAGTGACTGTATGTGAGCAACCATAGACAGAGAAGACAAAAACAGATTGAACTGACCATTATTACCATGGTAAAGTTCTGTGTTTTTTTGGGGGAAGTTATTTTAGCTAATTTTCCAATGGAAGAGCCAAATTTTATCCAGTCCAATCCTGTGAAATTATATCTGTGGTGTAAATACATGTATAAGGTCAGGTTTTGGCATGGCAGCTTTGAGAGGTAATTTCCTGCATGACAGATTTTCTTTCTTAACAGTCTGTGCTTTCAGAAAGCCCTCAAACAGCTTTAGAAATTGTTTGAGCAATTAAAAGAACATATGTTGCTGTCTTGCATCCTTCATTTCAAGTTGTTACCTGTGAGTTGCCTTCTATGCATACAAGGCCTTTTGGGGTATACATCTCAGCTACATCCTCGGTGATTTGTTCTGTCTTATTCGGCAAATTAATTGGAAAAAGAATTATTCCTAGCTTCATTTCACGCTAATATAAAAGAAAGTAACTGGTGAGGAAGAATGGATTCTTCCATTATTTTTTTCTTTTTTACACTTCGTATTTTCCCTTTTCCCCTTTTCTCTTTTTATTTCCCTTTGGTTCCACTCCCCTTTAAAAAAACATAAAACATTTCAGGCATTTCTTAAAAATGGAGTAATTTTGCAGTTAATCTCTATGCAGGAAGAAAGCAGGATTAACTTCCTTGAGAGCTTATGAGTATTATCCAGCACATTAGGCATTAAGGATTGTTTGCAAGTGAAGTGACAGTATCCTCTTGCTCTTTTGGAGATCACTGCATTGCTTCTCTGGGACACTGGTTTTACCCTGTGTCCTTTGCAGACACTGTGGCTTTTGCTGTTTAGGAAGCAGGAGGCTCATATCTCTGTACAAAAGGATCCTAGATTTGTTTCTTGATATTGCAGAGTGTCACTCAGCTTCTAGCCTTTTTGGGCTTTTAGCATATTTGTAAAGGAAAAGGTGATAACAAAAGAAATAGGCTTTAAAAGAATTCATTAAAACTTGTATCACACAATACTGTAATTTTGCTTTAAGAAAGGTATGCTGTATATGCACAAGTATCTTCTAATAAAAATGACATTTTTGCATTTTTAATACATAGTTGAATTCACAGTTATTCCTTGCTCTGTAAAATACTGAAATTGTAGTGGACAAAGGTTGCTGAATCAATACTGCATACAAACCTCCATCATTAGGCATATAAAGCTGTAAGGTCAGACTGGCACTTCCATTGTAACTGTTTTAAGAGTAGATTCATTTGAAACTGCTAAGAAAATATTTTAAGTAAATACTAGCTCCTTTTTATTCAAATGTGCATTTAGCCCCTTTAAGGTTTTTGTACAACAGAGAAGTGGAGAATACTGTACCTAGGTGTTTTATTTTTAAGAAAAAAATATTTTAATGAAGCTGCAGCATAGCTTCATGATTGGAATTTTTGGAGGCGATGCAAGTGGGCAAGTGGTGCCTGCTTGCTATTTTTGTATTCTGTTACCAGTAGGTGGCTGTAGTAACACTAATGTCCAGTAGTTATATTTCCAGTTTGTTAGAACATTCCCGTTAGTTAGATCACTAACTTTCGGTCATAGTTCTGGGGTTTCAAGTCTTGCAAAGAAAAAGTTTTTTCTAACTTCTAATGTAACGTTATTAAATGACTACAGTAATGTAAATTACTACTTTTTTGTTTCAATGCCTCTTTGTTTGATTTTTGATTTTATTTAATGGTGTTCAATGGAAAGAAACATTACTCTTTATAGTTTCAGAAAGCGTCATAATGCATAAACACTTTGAAAAGGTGAATACCCAGCTTGATTATAGCATTGACTTTCTCATTCATCTGTGAAGATTAATCTACTGAAACTGCATAGAGAATACACTGAGATAAAGGTTTAAATGTTCTTTTTCATTGCTTTTGATTAAGCAGGCATCTATATTCCCATGATTTAAAGAAGGTGAAATATCATTGTATCTGCTTCTTTTTTTTTAATTTAAGAGCACAAAAATACCTTCTGAGTGTATTACAGCTCTCTTGCTGCTCTTTTCAATCCTGCATGTGTGTTTTGCAGTATTTGTAGTGTAAGTGCCTTACGTGTACTCTTTGTTTTTTCCAGGCAGTATAACTCCAACAGTAGAACTGAATGGTCTGGCTATGAAAAGAGGAGAGCCTGCCATCTACAGGCCGTTAGATCCAAAGCCAATCCCCAATTATAGAGCAAATTATAATTTTCGGGGCATGTACAATCAGAGGTTTGTACTTTTTCTATTATTTCATGCTTCCTTATTCTGTGCTAAATCTTTATAAACTTAATAGATTGTTTCAGAGTAAAATAAAACTAAGATTTTACTAAGGGAAGTCTGTGCAGCCTCATTTTAAAACATACACAACCTCCTTCTTAAAGAAGACAGGTGCCTCAAGCATGTCAAAAGGAATAAAGACATGTAAAACAACTGTTTCTACTTTTCAGTGTGTAAACTGGAGTTATGGTCTCCAGACATAGCAGTAAAGAGGCAGAACATTATCCTCAGAGAGAGGTTTTCCTTTCTTTACTGATATTTTGTGTCATTTGATTAGAATCTGTAGCACTGAACATGAAGCGCCCTTTTCTTAGTAGTAGTTTATAAAATTAGAAGGGCTGTGTTTTGAAAGTGGGCTTGAAACCACTGTCAAGTTTCCATATTTTTACCATTCTGTGATGTTAGCTATCTCAGTTCCTTAATCTTCAGTGTTGATGCATGAAAAATCCTTTACTTCACAGTTTAGAAACCTACATTAAGAGCCCTCCATTAATACTGTAATTACTTTAGTAACTTGGAGTAATCTTTGAAAAGGCAATATTCTGTCTAAATTTGTTTTTAAACAGTCAAATTCTTAAAGAATTAAAAAAATTGAAAATTTAATTGGGAGGCGTAGTTTTCTAAATGATCATTGAAATATCTTCTTGAAAAATGTTCTAAATTTTTGAAATATCTTTGAAAAAAAAGATTTTTGAAAAATCTTTGGGATTTGTATGATTTTAGTACAGATGGAAAACCTGTTCTAATTCATCCTGAATAAAATGTAATTTGTATCTAATGCAATAATACAGGAGTAACTTAAGGCAATATATGTATTTTTTGGAGTCCCAAGGGCTAGTTCTCTGAAATAGATTTTAGTTCCTGCGTGCCTCCCCTCCTCCACTTCCCTCTCCCCCTCCCCTCCCAAGGAACTATATTTGATCAGCTCTTTTGTATTTTAACCAAAAATAAAAAATAAAACAAAAACAAACAAAAAAAATGATGAGGAATTTCCAACGGAATATTTTTGCAGTGAAAGGTTTTGCCTTTCTTGTAGAGGGTGTGCTCAATGGAGTCCCTAATAATTTTTATATACCTCATAACTGTAAAAAAGAATGAGACTGTGATTGCTGGATAAGTGTTTTTGCTCAAAATAACTCTTTTGTTAGAAGTTGAATTTATAGCAATATTTAAAAATTAGGGAGTTTGAAGTGAAAATGCAAAATGAAAAGACGACATTTCATAATAGTCTAAGGAAAATTCAGTTGGCTTCTTATTTTTGTTTTTCCCTAGATTTTTAAATTGTGGTAACTTTTGTATTCTAGCATTTCATTCTGACTTTTTAGTAGGAATAATACCTGAATTGTAAATGATAAACAAATGATAAACTTTCATTACTCTACAGATTGTCTGATTATTTTATTACTTGTTGTATTTCTTGTTGCTACTGACTAGAGCTGCGACTCATATATGTCAGGTTTAAATAGCTGGCTGTGGTGCCTAAAATGAGTTTGGTTGATATTTAGGAATCTTGCATTTATTTTAATTGCTTTTATAATGATATTAGTTTGACTAACAGGTAAAAAGGCTAGACTGGAAAAAATGCAGGTTAGCAAAAAACAAAACGTGGACTTCTAGAATCTGATCTTAGTTACTGAAACAAACTCATGGAAACAGAACCTCCAAACACTTAGCAGTTCCTAACTCTTAAGATTTTTTTTTTCTTTAAATGAAAAAGAATAGCACATCTACTGCAATCATTGTTTGCTTCTTTCTTGAACTTTGTTCCTATGTTAGGGTGCAATGGTACATGGACACTACTATTCTAGGTGCATTAGGTGGCTAGCAAGGGTATTTGTTTTCTGATCACAAAACAAGTAGGGTGGGACAAGAAGCCTAAATCTCTGCTTGTCTGCCCCATTGTACTTAGTTGAATACAGCAGCCTCTGCAGAACGATTAATAATACAGAGGATCCTAAATTAATGAATAACTAAAAGTAATTGATAAATAACTGTCTGTTTGCATGTGCATGCACACCCTGTACATCTGCCTACCTGTGCACACAGTCATACCAGATGAAAGACAAGTGTTGCCATCCTATAATGTCTAGGGACTTGTCCTATGTTGGAAATAATTGTTCATCACCTTGTTTTGCATCAGGAGGTGCTGGTTTGTTATGATCCCAGTAAGAAAGGCACTTACAAGGTATCATTTCTTAGAGCACATGCTGTAAGAAGAGAGTAGCACAGATAATCCTATGTTCCTTTAGATGCTGGGAGCCCCCAGTAGTGTGGCAAGAAACAGGTCTCCATCCCACGTGCAAGACGTCATGCAGACCTTATCCTCCCCTTCTTGGTCAGTCAAACTTTTATAGGATTTTCTTAGAAGGAGACAACTCTGTTATTTCTACAGTCAAAGCAGAAATGCTGTTCTCATGAGAACTTCCTGCAGCACTGGCAGATAAAGGCAAGGCCACAGAGATGTCAAGGGAGAGTTGCTTGCAGTGAGGTAGCTGGGCTGACCCTGCAGCCAAGCATGGCTCTGAAAGCCGCTTGGGTTCACTGCATCATGCATCACAGACACTTCAATGCACAGAGTTCTTTCTGCCGGGATCGCTGCCCGCCTTGACCAGGGAGAGGTTTGAAGGCCGTTCTAGATCTGTAACAATAATCAGTGAAGCACAGAAACTGTATTTTGTTACCATAGGGTGGTATTTACATTTATTACATTTTAAACAACTTGCTGCCACTGTGTATTTGGCATTTGTTTGATGATTTTTAGAATAGAAGTGTTGGACTTCCTGAGTAAATGGAGACCACCTAGGCTGTTTACAAACAAGATTTGAAGAATAATTTAGGTAAGATGCTACAATCAGTACTCTTCCTTTTCATTAGTCTCTGACTCTAGATTGAGGAAGCAGCTGTGTTATTAAAACAGATACTAAATATGTAGAAAGCTGGAAGCCATTTTGGTCTTTTATACTCTTAACTAAATTTCTTGCTGATCTCTGTTTAAAAAAATGTGCTTTTCAAATACTTTAAAATACAGATTAAGATTATGAGATTGTACCAGGGGACTCTGATTCTAGCAATTACTTGAGGGGGGAAAAGTAAAGTAGAGTACTTTTATGCCCAGGCAGGGCATATCTTTAGACCAGTTAAGTCTAGCATTTCAAGTTGCACAAAAGATCCTCTTCAGTAACTCATGGAATTGTAGTCTAAGAGCTGCTATTTGCATGCAAATTTGAGAGCTAGCTTCCACA